>NW_024580667.1:39513462-39607219 GCF_017639235.1 Corvus kubaryi | reverse complement strand
GAAGGAGAAGGAGAAGGAGAAGGAGAAGGAGAAGGAGAAGGAGAAGGGGAAGGGGAAGGGAAGGGAAGGGAAAATATTTGCTTTCTCATTGTCCTTAGTCCTTGCAAGTGGAATATTAAAGATGTAGATTTATGTACCTGCTACCATTCTGCTCACAGCAGATCATTTCAGGCTCACAATTCTCATTCTCAGTGGTAGCTTCCCAATGCTAAGAATTTTGAGAACTATTGTTATTTTGATATGAAGGACAAAAAATTATAGGGAATGCCCTAAGGAATTCCTAGGGAATTTACCAATATGTATAGCCAAGATATTTGTTTTCTATAGTGAAATGACTGACTGTGAATGGTAGAGGAGCCATATTATTTACTTCCACTCTAACAAGGCTTTCATAGAGTTCTCCCATGAGTTTCAGTGAGTGCTCTGACAGACATAGAGGCCCATCACAAAAGCTGCCCTGTAGCCACTCCCTACCCTGCTACCAAATCTTGGCCATGCAAACCCAATACACTGATCCTGACCCATAAATTCTCAGTCATCCCTTAGAAATATAAATGCACACTCAAGCAACTCCACATGGAGTGCAAAACTTTGTCTGCTCTCTTTGTTACACTTTTTGAAGAGCTTTAATCCATCCAGCACTTTAGTCATTGAAGCTGCCCCACCATGTGTCTTGCATCATAATCATATTGTGATTCTGTGACTGCACGTAGTCTTTTAATTCCTTTTTTTACTTGTGCTTCATATGTTCACACACACACACAGGCGACAGGACTCAGGCTTTGCCATTTACCTTGAGGATGGAATGCTACACCATCTCACCTTCCCTTCCCTTCACTCTGACCCTTAGGTCCCTGTAATCACAATATTAGAGTTGCAATAAGAGACATAGAAAATGTCTCTACATAGCAAATATTTATAGCACATTGTGTTCCAAACCAGATGCTGAATTTATAGAACTGGCTTGAATATAATTTCTGTCAGAGAGGTATTGAAACAAGTATTTTCAGATGCATATTTCATTCATGGTCCAATAGTATTAAAAGAGGCACAAGCATTTCATTAACTCCTTTCTACTTGGGCAAATTTCCAAAGAAAAATAGCAAAAGTACACCTATTCATATATAGAGGAAAGACTGTAAGCATTTACCTTAAAGAGATGTTTCAGGTCCATAGGTTCTCTGTTGTCAGACCTACTGTCCTACAACCCAGTTAAACAAGCAAGTTAAAATGCATCTGTGACCTCAACATTTGTAATTACCTAGAAGTATGTAACTGGATGATAAGGGCAAGTCTCTATTCCCATTCAGTCTGTTCTGGTCTTAAATCTGAAGCATCAATTGTTCTCGCACATTGAAGAGCAAAAAAAATATTTCATACTCAGTGCCTGTCTGTGTTTTCAGCAGCTGGGTGCCTAAGCATTACAATCAGCTGAGATTGTATTTTTTTTTCTCCTGGACTTGTGCTTGAATTTCACATGTATATCTAATATATTTCTTAACACTGACACTGAATTTCACAAGAGAAGCAGCCTGGAGCACACAGCAGGAGAAATGCAGGAAACACAAACAGCATATCAGAACTGCTTCATAAAGGTTCATGTTTGATTTTCAGTGTTTTATAAGCAGCAGTACATCATAGTAAAGCTCAGCAAAACAAACATGAGTATAGACTACAACTGCCAAAGTGCTTAAACTAAATTTTTCCATGCTTCTCACTGTTAAAGAAACTGAACCTGATGGTCCTCAGGACACTGGGAATTCCTCATTCTCGGTGCTCTAGAGCACAATTTGGTGCACTCTCATTCTTCAGGGAATCACAGTCTGCTACTGTTTCCATCAGTAGATCCAGACAGTAAACAGGTGTTCTGCAAAGGCATGTGCATGTGTATGCACACACAACAATACACACACAGACACAAATATACATGCACAGAAACCAGGGGCCTTTAATGCAGCACTCACATGAACACAGACAACACTAAATCATGTTCCTCCTCTCCTGCTGATCAAGACTGAAGACAGACTGCTGATAGACACCTTTACTCCATAACCCACAGTCATACCCACATTCACAGATCTGTTTATTATTAGCACAGGTTTTATGTTTACCTAACATCCATGTGATCCATCCTGGATCCTAGGTCCTCAACTCATTCAGAAACTTAAACTGTGGATCTTTCGTAGGCTCTTCCTACACACTAGCTAGTCCTGTCATTTCTCATGGTGCTGTCTGAAAGTTTTATCAGGTTATTGTTTTCTAATTTGTCATGTTCAGCATTTCTCATGCTAATCTCACATTGTCATGTTTTCCATTTTCTGTTCAGTTAGCTAAATACCAGCTCAGGGCCTACTCATCTGCCTACATGTGTTAATACTAATACTTGTATTCATATAAATCCATGTGTATGTTTATCTTCCTACTCATCATCTTGTTTTGAGGTAGACATGGAAAACATTGATGTGTATTGATATTATGCAGGAAAAGACATGGCAAACCTGCTTAGTACATATTGAAGTAAGCTGCATGTGTTCAACACAAAAGAAACTGTTGTTCCCAGTAAAACCTCATTAGTCTCTCTTTCCCCTTGTGTATGGTGAAATTCTGATCCTAATGAAAATGTAGGAATGACCGAACATTCTTTCCAGGAAACACAATCAGAATTCATTCTTTTATACAGAAACCATGGTCCAGAAGAAAGGTGCAAACTGTCTATGGTGATAATCCTGTAATTTTCACTTTGTGTAGAAACATTTCATTGTGTGATACATTAGTCACTGAGGAAATAAAACTACTTTTTTCTTTTTAGTTTACAGAGCTGAAAGAATAATTTGTATCACCCTCATTTACAAGGCTTCATGATTGCCGTACCTAACTATAGAATGAATAATTTTTTTTGTAATTTTTGAACATATTTTTGAGAACAATACGGAACTTCTGTATAGGAGATCACTTGTTTCTCAAGAACAATTTCACCATTAAGAAACTTTGAACCACCTTCACAGTTTCAAAGTTCTTAATAGAAACTGAATATCTCACGCCTTGTTTCTATATTGACTGTAATTAATATAAAGAAAAAATAATCTAAGTTATGTTATCATGCTGTAATTTCCCACTAAAGGATAAAAAGGTTGTATTACTTTATTCCAAGTAATCAAATGAATACATCTCTTTTGAGCCAATAATCCTTTGTTGACATATATTCTAAGTAAATGAACGATATCTTATACTTCATAGTTTAGTCAGTTTAGTTATTTCCTGATTTGGCCCACAGAGTTAAAGAGAATTAAATGAATTTTAGTTCTACCCTATAAAATTCCAATAAACTTATTCTGACAAAAAGTCTATGGCAGTTGTAAGAAACATACACATGGATAGATATGGCCACCTTCACAAGATCAGATGCTAATCTATAAAGTAACTGCTTACAAATCAACACAGACACACAAGCAGAAGTATCAGATGGACATACTATTATTAGTCTAAGAGCAGCATATTATCATTAAAAAAAAGAAGACATAAGACAATTCTACAGAGAACTTACAGAGTGCAGTCCCTGTACTCCATCTGTGTATACAATTAGCCATGAATAGTAAGATTAGGCTTATGCTGGAGTCACAATTTGAGGACTTGGGGAATTTTCTATCCCTTCCCAGAAGATGATTTTTTTTTTTTTTTCCAAATTGTGTAGCACTTATAGGTATATAATGGCATGCATTTTTTTCTGAGTTAAAATTTTCTGAGTGTGTGTTTAAAAGTAGGACAAATTTACCAGCTAATCTGTCTGGAGAAAGAGAATAATAATAATAAAAAAAATTTAAAAAAATTCAGGTAACAATGATTCTGTGATAGCAGTGTTTGTCTGCAGTCCTTAAGGTCAGTGGTTTGAGGACTCAGCAGATTATAGAAAATTTCTATTCCCTTCTCTGCAAAAGGGATTTACACAAGTATTTGTACTTCGGGGATTCTAGATAAACTGCAAAAGTGCAAAGAGTAGTGACTCCTTTTCTCTTCTTGATCCACTTTTACTTCAGAAATACTCCAAAACTCTTTTCAGAGAATGTTTCTCTTTGGACTGGTGGGCAGAATATTAATACAGAAAGGAAAAGGAGGATGGCTACATTCCAGCCCCATGTAAAGCCAGTATTTTTTATTATTTGTATAAAGTTGAAGAGCTCCAGCAATACAGTTTATACCTGACTTTGTGCTGGGGCCTGTGGTATTGACTATATAACATAACTGTGCAACCTAAACTCATGTATATTTTCATCTGTTCAACAGCAAATATATTCTGCCACTCATCCCAATATAAGCAAAACAAACAAACCAACAAACAAACAAAACAATATCAAGTCTTTTAAAATAATTAAAGTCCTAAATTATCATGCCAACCTATTTAAACTGCTTCAATTCTCACTGTGTGGCAGGTTTTGTAGTCTTTAAAGGCATTTGTAACAGAAACTATGCTCACTCTTTCCTTTTTAACATCTACATTTTCTTTGAAGTGTATTTGCTGATTCTACATGCTTGTCATAGCTGAGGAATATTTAGATCTTACTTGATGAGTAAGATCTTTATGTTTTGCTGATCTAGTACAACTGTTATGCAGGTTCAGAAGACAGGGTCTGTCTCCTCCTTCTATTAAGATAGTAAAATTGTGTGAGATGGTTGAAAAAAATGGCAACAATTAATATTGCTATAATTAAATCAGGTTGAAGGAAGACAGTCCTGAGGAAAATAGTCACCTGTCATTACTTTCCATCTTACTGACAGGTTGTCTTACACCACCTAGCTTTTCCTGCAGGATATGCTTGTAATCCTTCAATCTGAATATAAAAACCAATACAAAATAATGTATATACATATTTCTATACATACATGAATATACAGTCGTATTTGTATATACTAATTATATACCATTTTCCTCAAAATCCTGATGCTAGAGAGATGAAAATGTAATTAACTATGTTCAGAAATGTCTCTCATAAATAAAAACATCTGAATATTATTTTAATGTGAAAATTCTATTGGTAGATCATATCTTGATTGCTCCCTGTCATAAACTTCCTTGGTAAATATATTTACTAGAAAAACACATTTGCAAGCAAAATTTCCATTCCTTAGACCTTGCTCTCTGACCTTGTTTCATTCTTCTTAATTCCAGCCACCTATTAAAAACACATAATTTGGGATTCTATTCATCATGAACTCACTCTTTAGTTAGTTGAAAGTGAAAAAAAGAGACTTTAAAAAGAAATTCAGTGTTAAATATATCAACATCTAGGGAGGACTCTCTCTTTCTACTTATAAGAGAGGAAGCTGAGATAAATTTATTCCTCCAAAGTGACTATCAGCTAAATGGTTGTTGTTGAGTGGGAAAACCTTCATTCTTTTTTATAACTTCAGCCAAATTATCTTTTATCCGCCAAATACCTTCCATTCCCTGCTAATGGCATCATAAACTTAGCAACTACTCTTTATATTTGGGTTCCAAAACAGAAAAGCACCATATTCCTATTTTACAGAGGCAAACAACCTTTATAGACAAAAGGCATTTCCCAAGATAACATCGAATACAAATCAGAGCTTCAGTACATGCAAGTTGACCAGTATGCATATGTAAAGTATTCTTTACCCATTTTGGATTTGCCTCATTAAATCTCACTGTCTAAAAAGTGTAAGGTAGTTACCAAGTTGTTTCTCACTTTGGAAATGCCTATCTTCTCTACATGACAATAGATACAATTTTCTTGAAGAGATTGTACTAGATGCCCCACTTCTTGTCATGGTTTAAGCCCAGCTGGCAACTAAACACCATACAACCACTCGCTCACCTCCTCCATTCCGGTAGAATGGAGAGGAGAATATAAGGTAAAACTTTTGGTTGAGATAAGAACAGTTTTATAATTGAAACAAAAGTTAAATAAAGTAATAATAGCAAATAATATTAATGATAATAAAAGGAAAAAAACCACACAAACAAGGAAATCAAGTGATGCACAAGTCAGTTGCTCACCACCTTTTGACCAATTCCAGAGCCTGTCCCTGCAACCCAAACTGACCCCTTCTGGGTTACTCCCCCAGTTTATTAACTGGCCATGACATTCTATGGTGTGGAATATACCTTTGGCCAGCTTGGGTCACCTGCCCTGGTTATGTTCCCTCCCAGTCTTTTTTGTGTACCTCCTCACTGACAGAGCATTAAACACAGAAGAAGTCCTTGACTTAGGATGAACATCATTTAGCACCAACCAAAACACCAATGTGTTATCAACATTATTCTCATACTGAATCAAAAACACAACACTGTAGCAGCTACTAAGAAGAAATTAACTCTGTCTCAGGTGAAATCAAGACATTTTTATAAGGATGCAGTTAATTAAGTGAGAATAGCATTTCCTTTGACTAATTTACAGTTTTCTTACAGTTGCGCATACTGACAATTTCTTGGTTTCAAAATCAGAACAGTTGAGAATCAACTGTCTCATTTTTGAAATCTTAAGAAAAAATATCTGAGAAAGTTATGAGGGGAAACTTTTACATGATTTGAAAATAAATGCTTCTGGGGAATAAACCATGACAAGCTAATACGGATGTCAGACTCTAAATACTGCACTAATTAGATGACTATTGTAAGCTACAAGTTAAGATGACTATCTCATATATATTAGCCTTCCTCTAGAGAAAGATGCAGATAGACAGCTACTGATGAGGTAGATCCTATCCTGAATGTTTATATTAGAATTAATATAAGAATGTTTGGAAGCACAGATGATCAGTGAGACAAAATACCAGATCAAGTAAGACAAAGTGCTGAGCACATTCACCTCAAGCAATTAAGCAAAGGATTCAATTCAGTCTTAGATGTTAAAATTGTAGATTACTAAATCTGTTTAAAAATGCTAGACTGCCTTTACAGTCAGAAGTAAAATCAGACACTTCAGAGAACGATTCATGTAGTTTACATCACCTTCTCACAAAATAAAATAAATCACCTCAGGAAGATATTTATTTCTCAATATTAAATTAAGACAAGTTGTCCTGGGTTGCAGTGTATTCTATTACCATCCCCATCAGCCGTTGAAATCAGGTGGGGCAGTGTTTCCCTGCCTCCTCCCCCCAGACTATCTTTCTGTTAATGGCCCATCATTGTCCTGCCGCCTGACTCAGAGATAACTCCCTCCGGACTATCTTCTGTTAATGAGCCTAATCAACACTTGGCCTCATGACTCATTACTCCATTATGAGATGCTCCACCCAGAGGGAGGAACCAAGCATCCCATCCTGGATATAAGCTGGGACTCTGAACACCAGAGACAATGCCTTTCCACTGGATTTCCAGAGGACAGGAGCTATACAGCCACCACTGGACCTTCTGAGGAGGAGCAGACCCTTTTTTCTACAGGATCGCCACTTCGGGAGGACTGCAGCCACCATTCTACCAGACTGCCACCACCACCCTGACTAACAGGGTGCCAGGTTGTATCCAAACTCTGTCAGTTTAACCCAGTGTTATCCGCTTTTATTGTTTTTTTTCTTTCCCCCTCCTTTTATTTCCCTATTAAGTTGTTATTCTGACTTGGTGTCTCCCACTAGTTTGTTTTCAAACTAGTACACAAGTCCAACTGAGGTGACCTACTCAGGCTTAGATATCTAATCTGCACATCCTCAAGTTAGAGCAGATTAATTCCACCCATAAACCTGAGGGATAAATGTAAAAAAATATGATATGATCATTAAAAAACATGTTCCTATAGTTATGAATGTGTATGGGATGGAAACACTAGGAGATAATCAGCAGAATGAAGATGGGTAGCAGTCACGGGCCTCTGTTCTATCTCTGGTGCTCCTTGGCTCTTATTTAATCCCTGCTTTATATTACATGTCTCATCACTCCATTTTCCCAATGAATAAAAACAGTCTGGATATCCACTGCTAGCAAGTGCCCTGGCTGAGTCCCCTATAAAAAAGTTTCAGATCCAGCTGTTCAAGCAGTTACTCAATAGGATTCCCTGTGAAACTGCCTTCAGGGACAAGCGATTTACCAAAATATGAACATCGATCTAATATCGATATCCAACTGAGACGGACAAAAACTCTCTAACAGTTTAGAGTTGGAAAGTGTATGTTTTATTTGGCACCAGGCACTGCGTGGGATAGCTCCCTAAGACGCAGGGACCCAATCCAAGCAAACACGACACCTTTTATTTCCAAATATTATGAATATCCAAAATAAAAATGCATATTCATAACATTAACGCCTCCCATTCTCTGCTTCATATGGAAATGAGCTTAAATGTCATTAAGCATGCGTAGTGTGTGTTCTGAATTGAGTCGGTGGTCTTGAATTGGGCCAGTGGTCCTAAAAAAGATGAAGTAACTCATCTTCCTCATTTTGACCTTTTTGCCTTTCTGGACTTTAACAATCCTAATCACTTTAGTGACCTCTAAGTTTCCTCTTGTGTGACTTTTGGACAGGTTCCCACAAAGGGAGGAAATTGGTGATTGTCCTTGCTCTCTAAACCAACTTATCAATGTTTCTATTCCTCATTCTAAGCACAGCTAAGCAAACATGCAAATGACAGATCATCAGTTATTTAGCAATCAGTCACTAACATCTTAAAACCCATTTCAGGTCCAGCACTCCTAACTATTTTAATTAACTCTCACTGGGCCCAAGTTCTTTCCTATTCCAACTAATCTCAACACAGCTAGCCTATAACTAAAATCTTTATGTTTCTTCTAAATCTATGTTTCACAAGGAAGCAGAACAGAGCTGGCAGATTTTAAGGACACCACATAGCACACAAGAGCTCTCAATTCCTAGGTGTAAGAAATGAGGAAAGAAAGGCAAGAGACTGGCATGGTGAGTAAAGACCTGCTGACCAACAAAAAGGGCAAGAAGGAAATTCACAGGCAGTGGAAGCAAGGACAGGTATCCTGGGCAGAGTATAAGGATGATGCCAAGTTATGTAGGGTTGGGGTTAGGATGGCCAGCATGTGTCTAGAGCTGAACTTCGCAAGGTACATAAAGAGTCATAAGAAGGGCTTCTGCAGGTATGTCATCCAGAAAAGGAAGATCAAAGTACAGGTGTTGTTGACACACCCTGAAGGAAAGAATGTCATCCAGACTCTCCTGGACAGGCTCAAGAAGTGGGCCCACGTGAACCTCATGAGGTTCAAGGCCAAGTGCAAGGTGCTGCACCTGGGTGGGAGCAAGCTCTGATATCAACACAGGCTGGGGGATGAACAGATTGAGAGCCCTGCCAAGCAGGACTTGGGGGTGCTGGGGGAGGAGAGGCTGGACATGACCCAGCAATTTGCACTGTCAGCCCAGAAAGCCAGATGTGTCCTGGGCTGCATCCAAAGCAGCGTGGCCAGCAGGCCCAGGGAGGGGATTCTGCCTCTCTCCTCTGCTCTGGTGAGACCCCACCTGGAACACTGCATCCAGCTCTGGGGCCCCCAAGATATGAAGGGCATGGACCTGTTGCAGCTAGTCCAGAGAAGGGTCACATGGATGACCCGAGGTATTAAGCCTCTCTTAAAAATCAGGCTGAGAGACTTGGGCTTGTTCAGCCTAGAGAAGAGAACACTGTAGGAGGATGTTCTAGCCGTTCTCCAGTACTTAAGACAGGATTTGTATGATGAGAAACAATTTTTCAGTGTCAACTGTTGCAGTAGAACAAGGAGTTCAAAATCTCTTCCAAGTTCAAAAGCTGATTCTGCAAAAATATATTTTCAACAAATCAAGGTTTTGCCAATTTTATAATTGCTCATGTTAGATTTTAAAACTTTTTCAAAAATGCTTGAAGAATGTTTTATCAAGAAATTTTCATCCTTCAGATAGATCATTTAGCTACTTACTGTGGCTATTATTTAAAAACAAACAAACAAACCAAAACTGACCAAATACAAAATGCTCCACACAATTCTATTTGCTGCTTGCAGGTTGCCATCATTTCCCCAAGATGTACTTTTTTCCTTTCTTCAAGCAGGTAAAAGCATTGCCTCAGGCAAAGAAATAGTATCCCTGGCCAACCAACAGCTTTTGGAATGAATGCAAGCTTTTGCAAATGTTTGGAAATATGTTTGTTCTGTAGCCTTTTAAGGAAACAAATATTTCTGCATTCAGCCTTAGAAAAATTGCAGTCATAACCTTTCAATATTTCTAGTGGAATTTTTCCTTTATTCCAAGAGAAAGCTAGACATATTTTTATTTCTATTTTTTAATAATAAGCGAGCTCTATTATTGAGTTGCTAAACAACTGATTTGCAATTTTGTAATCAAAACTTAATTTGAAAAATTTAAAGATTAAATTTTTCAACCCTTACTGATTTGAAATCAGCTTAATAGAACAAGCAGTTTTTTCATGTGAGACAGGTATCTGACCTAGACTCAGTAAATAAATATCACACAGAAAAAGTTCATAAGGAACATAATAAAAGAAAAGCACCACATGAAATGGGACCTCTCACACAGCTGCTTTTGTTAAGTGGTGGCCAAATTAGCAATTGCAGGCAATTTAGCAATTATTGAGCCCAGAATTTAAAGTTCAGTACCCATATTTTAAAACTGCTGTCTTGAAAAGAGCTTTTCTGAAAAATTAGGGACATAGAAAGAAACAAAAACTTATAGTTCACTAAAGGGTAGTCTGTGACATACCATCCTCTCAAATATGTCGTCAGTTATCATCAGAGAGTTGGTTCTTAGAGTGGGTTGTGTCTATACTCAGTGGGACTAGCATTGGATTAATCACCATGGCTACTAATAGTGTTGTTCTTTCAGGACAGATGGGATCATCACACTGGGATCCTAGTGTCAGTAGGTGACCATGCTGATTTAATTTTTTTTTGTCTGTATAGATCATGTTCCAAATGAACTAACATTACCACTGTGCATAATCCTACATCTTTTTTTTTTTGTTCCTGACAGATATGCTCCTGGAAGAATTCCTCCCAGCCTGCAGAAATGCTGTAGGCACAGTAGGCGCAGACATGTGGGAGGTAGATGGTAGGATGGCAGGATAAATGCTGTTGATGTTCAGCTGTGGTGATAAAGTCAAATTACCCGCCAAAAAACCTTTTTGGCAGATAGAGCTTGACTGTACTGAAACTAGATAAAGTGTAAAAATCTGCATGGAGAAACAAAGAATAATTTTCAGTGCTTATGGATCCTAAAATAGCTTCTTAGAAATCATGTCTGCCTTTCAGTGACCACAGAATGACATGAAGCACAGAAATAGAATAAAGTCTACTTTCTACCTGTCACATTTTATTTTCAAAGGCGTAAACAGAAAACTTTAAGAGCTGAAAGTTCTGTAAATAATTGTTACAGGTACAGCTTGCCCAACTTGAATTCTCCCTAGTGTGAAATTTCAGTTTTCCTTCAAAGCCCAATCATTTTTTGCGTATGGGTCACCAATGATAATGTAAAACTTCTCTCTGGATGGTCCCACCATTGACAGCAGAAATGCATCAGTGTCTTAATATTTTTCACTGGTATTATTATTAGTACCAATATTATTATTGTTGTTGTTAGGGTTTTTATTATTTATTTTATTACTAAAAGTCTTTCATTTTTAAACATTTATATCTCTTACTGGAAAAAAATTGGTTTGTTTTTTTTTTAATAATGACATATTTTAACATCTGTGGAATATCCCACATTTGATAAAAAACTCAGTAGATAATATTTAATAAAGGATTACAGTTTTGGTTTTTGAAAAATCGTAAATTATATTTTTCTCTCTTGATAGACATGATTGAGATTTTCCAGAGATCATTAACCAAGCTTTGGATGAAAACTCAAATACTTAATATCTCACATCTAACCTATTTTTTTCAATAAATAGGCACTATTTGTATTTTGTCCTTTATTTAATTTCTACTTTTTCTTCTGCATAATGTTATATATGATACATCTATATAAGTGTAAATAAGAAAAAATCATATGATTTTTAAAACATAATAAATTTTGCAGAGTACCAAATTACAAAATTTAATGAGGAATTTTTTCAACCTTTTTCGTTCTTTCTGTGAATGGTAGGTAGCAGAGAAGCCTGATACTGCCTCTGACGACAGGGAAGTACTCAAACTCTACAGCAGATTGTATTGAGCACAGCACTTTTACCACACCACAAAATATGTTTAAGGTTACTCACTTTAGTAAGTGCATAAGAAACATATATTTATCACAGAGGAGATTTTAGCTGCAGGTACAAGTGGCAAGCTGTTTGGACACATTTTTTAAATTATGTTCGGATCTGGTTTTATTTCTATAATTAAATTACTACACTGGAGTGGTTCAGTTTGGTGCGTAAACATTTCATGTAACAATAACTATATCTCACTTTCAGATGCTTCCTGAATATCTTCACCATTTTCATATGCATTTATCCTACCGTTCTACATCAGCATAAATCAATCTACAGGCAGCATTGCAGAAAATTCCTATTAGAAGTGCTTGTCTTTAGAACCTACTCATGAAGAAGCAAGACCTTGAAATTGTCCATAATACTCTTCATTACAGAATTTTGGGGGTGTTTTTCTGATGGTTTGGGTTTTCCTTTGAGTTCTGGTGCTACATCTTGCTAGATATCAGAGGGAGTTGTATGATTTTAATTAAAGACACATTTTCTTGCATTGTAGGGTAGCATGACATGATCTGAGAACAGAAACCTTAAAATGTGTTTGAAATGAGGCAAGTAAGTAGATTAGAGTGCAAAATTATTAATCAAATCAAGAACAATGGGTAAAAAAGCGACTTAAAATTTTTCCTTTAGTTCAGGAAGTACTGCTTTAAGTTTCAGCTGATACTTCTTATGTAAGGAATTTGAAACTCAAGAGGGAATTAATTTGGTGTACATTTAAAGGCAGAAGAAGGTTTTTTAAATGTATAAAAATGAAATTTAGGCTATCTGCTTTAAACATGTATAAATACTTATAGACTAAGTTGTTACTGAGCAGAGAGTTCATAATTGCAGAGCCTGTAGGACATATCAAAGACAGAGACTTGAGGACCTGCAGAGTGATGAATAACCTGTTTGGAGAAATGTCTAAGATGAGTTTGGGGAAGCATAGAGAGGAGATGAAGGACATAACTGTGAAGAGGACTGATGATTGTATAGAAGGAAGATGCTGTTATCAGCCTTCTCACCTTTGGTTATTGAGAAAGAAAAAGGGAATCAGAACACTGGGGAGAGTGTAGTGTCACATACTCTACTGGGAGCTTGACAGAAGATAAAAGGGAGGATACTGGAATTCAGGAGTGCAGTGCAAAACTGAGTGAAAATGAATAAAAACTGGAAGTAGGACTATAGTCCAATATTGAATGGGATGCTGATTTGAAGGTGTTTCAAGAGCAACAAAAATGATAGTAAAGATGGAAATCAAAATGTGATCCATAAGCAGTCATGAGTAAATGCAGAATGCCTTAAAAATATATCAATCAGGGAGATAAAAAAGCAAAATTGTTAAACATGATTTCAGCAATCATTCCCAATCATTCTGTTTCAAGACTTCCATTCTGAACAAGACTTTTGACAAATAAATGCACTGTTGTTACAAAGCTGTGCTAACCATGGCAAAAAGGTTGGAGACACATAAAAGGAAATAAAACAAATCTTCTTATTTTATGAACGGAGGATAAATGTAATTTAAGATTTAATATAAATATACTTGATGGTTAAAACTGGTTTGGTTTGGTTCTATGGAATTGCATTCAGCTTTAAGGTTGATTAGCACTCAACAAATAGGAAGAAAGAAACCAAATAAAACCCAAGCAAAACAGACTAAAATGATACCTTCTTAAAAAATTCTGTCAACATTTTTTAATAGAATAGCATTTATGAAATCTGTTAAGAGATATAGCACTAGACAAGATTCCAAGAAAAGACTTTAATAATGGCAAGATGCTACAGTGTGATAGGATTCTACTTTCATCAGTCTGTTGTGCTTTTAATACATTTTAATGGTGTCATATTTGTCAGCCTTACCAACACTTCTAGTAACCAGTGTTTGAGACTCTGTCAGAAGATATCCCTAGAAGTTATAGGTACTAGATGTTGCTCAACCCTGAAAGTTATGTACGTGTTCTCTTTATCCCAGGTTCATTTTTAGATCCCTATTGTTTTCCAGTAAGCTTATACATGACAAAAATGTTTGCAAAGCAAAAAATGTCTCAGTTTTCAAATAGCACACCAATATGTATTCAGAAGTCTGAACTTTAAGTGATAAATATAAAAGAAAAATGCTCATAATAGAAAAATTACTGCAAATTTTATGAAAAAAAATTACAAAGAAGGAAAGACTTGTTATAAAGTACTGAAAGCCTATGCCAGTTCACTTACTGCAACAACCCTTCAAACCAAACCCGACATACTGTAGCATACTTCACTTGTGTCTGGATGTGTCTGCCTTGGGGCACACCTCTTGGAGTGGTCCATTGCTCATGTTAGGGATCTGTTGGGTAATCTCCTCATTTCTAAAGAACTCACAAGTTTGTTTTTTTCTCTGTAGAAAACAAGTAACAAGATAAAATAGGAGAGAACTGGCATGTGGTTGATATATTCCTGACACAAAGCTAAGATGAAACTTGGAAGGATATACAGACTGAAGACCTGCTCTCATATAGGAGAACTTTTGCATATCTTAACAAAGCAATTGCATATGTGGCCTTGTCCTGACACTACTTTTGGCACCTTGACAAACAGTAATGATTGGTATGGTCCCTTGGCTTGTTTCCATGTGCATGTGTCTGTCTAGCTATCCGTCTGTGTGGTGCGTGCATGTGTGAACATAAATAAATTAATCTGTACAAAAATGCAAAGGAGGGGCTCTTAAAGAAAACAACCAGAAAATTCTGTCCCCCAAAAATCTGAGTTCTTATATCAATATGCCACATCTACAAAGATATTCCAATTATTGAAAATAAAATCCAGAATAAATTAGTGTCTGTCATAATTCCTCTTCTTCTGAAAAAAAACAAAACAAACAAACAAAAAAAAAACAACCCCACCCACCCAAAAACCAAACAACAAAACAAAACAACAAGAAAAAAAAAAAAAAAGGGTAAGGTCTGTGAATGTGAAAAAAAAAATTAAAAATATGTAATTTCTTCAAGGATAAAAACTTTGTCTTGCACAACTGAATAGGACAAAACAAAGGTTGTTTTTCATAAATATTCAGTTTAGAGTCCTATGTGCTTTAGAAGCTGAAATCTGACTTACTGTGTGTTCTAATAAGTAAAAAACTAGTCTATGATAGCTTTCTGAGGAGAGAGATACCCAGTTCACGGTCTTGAAGTTACATTTTAGCAAAATATCTGATTCCCAGTGTCCACATCACTTGAAAACAAACCTGTCAAATAGCTACTGCTGTAATTTTTTAGTGTATTAAATGGGATTAGATAATTTTTCAGAAGTAGAAGGTTTTGTGACTAATTCTTTATGTGAAATTCTGTGACACTTTTTGAATGAAAAGGACAAAATGCTTAATCTTTTTAGTTTTGTGACCAATATTTTGTATTCTCCTTCCATTTTATATTATAGATATTTTCATGTTGTCTTCCCTCACAAGTATCAGGAACAGCTAAGGAATGTTGTCCTCATTTGCTGTACTATAAATGCAGTGTTTTGTCACACAGTGCCAAAGGCGCTCTTTGATTGCTATCTGAACCAGATTTTATCAACATCTTCTGGGCATTTAGACCATGTCTACACTTATTTATTAATATCCATCACAGTGCTCCATGGGGCTCTGATCTATGATCATTCTGCCAAGCAGCTGCTTGGAGCATGCCCTTATCAGTATCTCAGTTGTTTCCTTGTATTTCATTTCACCTCATTTTAGGTTTGTACAATACAAAAATATACCACTAGAACTAGTTTTCTAGATGTGAAATTCTCCTTCCAAGACATGACTGGTTTTCAAAAGGGCAGGTTGCGTTTCTAGGGTTACTAATGAATATCGGCTCTGGACACCTCTCGGAAATCTGGGGAAATAAACTGTCTTGGTATTCAGTATTTTATAACTCTGAATTTACAAAGAATCAAAAAATGTAGTTTGTTGAAAGGAAAGAAATAATTGACAGTATGAAAGAGAATAAATAGAATAATGTGTGATAATCACATAAGTAATTCCTGGGATATAAGTAACAATAAAATAATGATCAGAAGATTAAATCCTTGCTACAGAACTAGCTAGTTGTTCCTAAATTTTTGCATTTTTCAGTAAAGCTATTGCAGCTGCCAAATCACAGAGCTCTGTCAGCTGTCTTGCTGGGTAGCAAAGTCTCATGAAGTCTGCTACTCGTAAATAGTGTTAAAATGTTTGCTATTCAACCCAAAATACTAAACTTGGATTTTAGTACTCCTGTATTTACCTTGAAAGAAGTAAGCATAGTCCTCATAAGTACATATAGTGTTTGCTATGAGAAATCTTTTAAAATAGTCTTCATATTTTTGCATTCGAGATCTGCAGGTTTTCTCCTGCATAAACATATCTGAATTTTCATATAAAATGCTTTCAACATAACTCTGCTGGTTCTTACAAAAAAAGTTATTTGAGAAGCTTTTTATTTTTTTTTTGTTTTGCAACACAATCCTGTTCCCCCACTGGCTCTCCTATATAACTTGAACTCTATAACTTGTCTTCTGTATCTCAGCCCATAGCTGACAGAGGGGAAAAGCAGGAATTCCCAGACCAGAGTTTTTCTGCTTTACATATTTTTTGCACAACCAAAAGGTATATTACTCTCCACAGACTGTAAAAGGAGTCCACATGATAAAATCAAATGTCAATGCCAATAAGTTGGTCTTCTAAAATAGGATTACATAAATTGAATCCAGCTGACAATGTGATATATTTTTCTTTGTGGTTTTTTTTCTTAAGTAAAACATGTAAAAGAAAAATATTTTAAGACTATCAGATACATATGTAGAAAATATAGCAGGGAAGAAAATGCACTGTATTAGAGTCTCATTATCCTGAGATTTGAGATACATACTATCAGGTTATTACAGTTTTTATTACCTTCTACTCTGTCTTTCCTTTCCATTCAGACATAAGTTCTTCCATGTCTCATTGTGTGTGGTGCAGAATGGAAATTATGAATGTCTATCTACTACACGAATAAGTAGACATTACAAAAACCTCAAAATGATGAAAGTAGTGAAGGGCTCTTTCACTTTTCTGGTAGTAACTATAATATATTTGACTTACAACACTGATTTTAGAAGAGAATAAAAAGGGAAGCATCATGACATCACTATAAATTGCATATAATTATAACTTTAATGAAAAAGAAGATGGGATTTGAGGGATATTGTAAATGGAAACACATCTCCCTCTTTCTTCTCTCACTTCACTCTGTATTAATTGGCATGGCCCTAATAACACAAGAACTTGTTAGGTGTCTCTGTCAGAGAGCAAAGCCTTATGCAAATGCTGAGCTGGAAGCACTGGGATTTTTTCTTTCATCCTTGTGCCCAGAAAAGTTCCTCACTCACAGACGTTTTGGAGCTCTGCTCAGTTGTATTTGAATGTCTATGGAGTAAACCTGCTGGCCTGAAAATAGAACATTAAAAGCAAGGGAGATAATGTCTCATCTTCCGTTCTTTGCCTTCTCCATCACAGAGTGGTAATACCTTGAAAATAGCACTAATTGGATGTATCTAAACAGGGCCAGGGCAGGAAAATTTTCAAGAGAATGTGTCTCTGTAATTCAAGTAATTCAAATACGTATGTCTAACCTAAAAGTAATAATTCATTTATGTAATAGTGAAGGCCTTATTCAGAATAAAAATTAAATACTTCACAAAAAAACCCAGAAATGAACCATGTATTTGTCACAATCTCTTGCAGAAATTACTGGCTTTTGAGAAGTAAATTGTTAATTCACATAAGACCACAGTTTTATCATAATTTATGCAAATATTATTGAATTTACTCTGAATATTTGGATATTTATTTAAAAAAAAAAGAGAAACCCTGTGGTATGTGGTTGTCCATCTGACAGCATCTAAGGTGGAGCTAAACAGTATCCAAACTTTAAGTTTTAATTTGAAATACTATTGGATTGCATATGTGAGATTTTTTTCCTGAGTCATCTTCTATTTTTGGAATTCTTTTGAAATCAGTGGATTTTTTGCATCCTTGAAAACTGATCTGTGTCTGGGGAATAGCATGGGAATCTTTCAGAAAAGTATTTTTATACAGTTACCTGTGAATCCATTTATTCTGTAAACACAGAGAGATTAGATTTCCCTCCTCTAAGGCCTAGAAATTTAGTTTGTTTTTTCCCCTTATGCTCACTATTGGTCCTACGTAATGTTACATGTCAAGGTCAACCTCTTAACTTTGTCAAAATCAGTAGCATTTTTTTTCCCTTACACTTTGCTTTTATTCTTGTAGTCAAAAGCAGTAAAAAGTAGAAGTACAATAAATCTTAAGCTATTACTATCAGAACAAAATGCACATCACTTACAGCAGCTGATTGTTTAAAAAATAGATGCATATGCTATTTGATTTTCTGTTCACTAGAATTACTTTCTTTTTCCCTTCTTAACAAAAATTCTCTTCTTTTGATCCTATTCAGAAAGGCAGTAAGTCTTTTTTAGGACACTTGAAACCCTCAATAGATGCTGATTTTTCTACAACATCTGCCATGTTCCTATTTTTCCATGCTGAACAGACATTTTTTAAAAGTAAATGCAGAGCAAAACAGATTTTGCTAAACCTTAATTAGCATTTTTATAAAATACTTCACCCATAGAATTTAACAGGAGAACTCTTTATGGCATGACTGGTTCAGCCCAACAGTAGATGTTGTATTGACATCTTACTTTTCTACTGGATAAAGATTGTTAGCCTTGATTTAACCTTTCATGTGTTTTAAAGCTAAATTTTAAACCAATATGCTTTTCTAACTGTATCAGCACTCATTTAACTTCTTATAATACCAAGACAGTGAAAACCTTATACTGTCTTGGCCTTCTTGCAACAAATACTCGATAGTGCATACATAGTGCAATATATCATGGAGGGTTTGTAACCCAAGGGCAAGGTTCCCTTTGAAACATTGGTACATTGAAACACATGTCTACGTCAAAAAACTTTGTCATAAAAATGTTTCATAGATGTTATTTAGACAGAAAGCTGTGTTTACAGTAAAACCTCTTTATCTTTCAAAAAGTGACAACCTTCTAAGAATAATTTGTGTACTAACAATAAAAGCCCCCTAACTCTCCACAAATAGAACATTCCGATTTTTTTTTTCCCAGTTGAAGCTGCCATATTAATTTGAAATACATTTCTTTATATTCATTTTTTCTCAGTGTCACATTTTCCCACTTACTATGATGGCCAAGTTGCACCAATGATGATATGAGAAAGAAAACTACACCACCATGACAAAGAGCTCCCGGGTGCAACACTGGTCAGACAGTATAATTGAAGAGGACTGCTTTCTGATGGCAAATATGATGTACAAAAGAGCTCAAGAGTGCTCAAATGAGCTGCCACTAAATCACGTCTGAAAATGCAGAAGTATTTTGTCAATAGTGTTGTTGGGGGTCAGAAAAGATTCAGTCACTTTCAATATTTCAGTCTTGTTTCCAGATAATCTCTGCTTAATTCCAAAAGAGAGGTTTATTTCTACTATTTTGATGATGTTAGCCATTTTAACTGTCACAGTTTAAAGTAAAACAAAATAATGAAAAGAGAAATATATATTCAGTTGATGAATTCTCATCACATTGGATTGTTTCTGACAATGAATGAATATTAAGCATATTCTAGCTGTTCTATTACATTTTTTTTAATTTATTTAGCATGTTTCTTGTGCTAGAAAACCACTTTTATAATGACAATGTAAAATTATATTTAGTTCAGCTTTCAAATTTTTCTTTCATTGTTATTTACTTCTGTAAATGTGTCTCAAACATGAGCTTTTTTCAGTACATTTTTTCCATGACAGCCTTTTTATAATATTACTTTCTTAAAAAGAGTGGCAGTGGAGGATCCGAGCTTTGAAAATTTTGTAAGAGGTAACATTTTCAAGGTTTTATCACCTCTGCACGTCTAAAAGAAATTCTCTTAGATTTAATTCTATTTCTGTGCCACAGAATAATTGCATTTGTTTTCTTCCATCCGTTGCATTTAACCAAAATTACCTGTAATCTCTAAATTATTACTATGCCCCCCAGTTTCTTTTTCCTTCTGGAAGTTCTCATCTGCCAGCTCATCTGCTACATAGACAATTGTCCAGTTTTTAAGTACTCACAGATCCTTATCTAAGTTTCTACAGATCACCTCAACTTTATTAAGATTATTGACATTTTCAAGATAGCTAAGGGATGTGCTTCTGTCAGTGTGTCCACAGCATCCAATACAATCAATATTATGGTTGTGGATTGTCTGACTAAGAGACTGGGGTTTTTTTAAAAGTTCATTGTTGTTGGGATTTTTTGTTGGTGGTGGTTTTGGTTTAGGTTTGGGGATTTTGTTTCATTAGATTTTGATTTGTTTGTTAGTTTTGGTAGGTGGCTTAGTAGGGGGTTTTGTTTTGTTTTTCCCACAAAAACTTTCAGCTGATCACATGTGGAAGCTCTGAACAAAGACTCTTCCTTTTCCTGTTTCCCTGGAATTAAAGTTCTGCAAAGTTCCAGGGTTCCCTATGTTGACAAATGCATTATTCAGCTGAAGGTTGTTCTGAAATGTCTCTTAATTGAGCTTGCTCTTTGCAGATCAGTGCACTTCACAGGCACATTTCTATAGTGGTAGAATGTGAAAAAGAAGTACTGACTCCTTGCTGTGCTCACCAGAGCTTGTGTTAGGTCAGACTGCCCAGGGCCTTCTGACAGAAACTGGAATATGTCAAATACAGTAAGGAAGGATTTTGCTTGTTTTGTTTTATCTTTTAATTAGCTCAATACTTGAAAATACAGCCTGGATGTCAGAAAAGCATATGGAGGGCTCATCTCAAACCTTGCCTAGTTAAAACTTCTTCCAAGTTCATTTTATTTGAATAATTCTATTGTTTAGTTATGTATTTGCTAATTGAGACCAAAACATCTCTCAAAAGATACCCTCTGGGGAAAGATGACGGAAGCCTAAGAATGAAATACCTCCTCTGCCTCCAGAATTATAGATTCTTCCTAAAAACACTTCCGTCTCTTAACGTATGTTACCCAAGAAAACTCCTTATAAACAGGATGGTTTGTAACTTACTTTATTGCAGAAGAACTGAAGAAATTAAAAGCTGGGCATCCAAGTATCTCTTACCTGTCTTGTAACTGCGAATACAACTTGTTCTGTTTGTGCCTAGACCTGCCTAAAATGTCCAAGCAGAAAATTGTAAGCTTTGAAG
The DNA here is from genome assembly GCF_017639235.1 of Corvus kubaryi. Lineage (NCBI taxonomy): Eukaryota > Metazoa > Chordata > Aves > Passeriformes > Corvidae > Corvus > Corvus kubaryi. The sequence continues at coordinate 39,585,852 of NW_024580667.1, read as the reverse complement.
CTGCTGGTTAGATTTCCCTTTGATTCTGGTCACACCGTTGTAAAAGTCTGCAGGCATTTTTTGCCCTCATTATTCAAGTTTCATGTTGTTTAACTGTCTTGTTGTATTTAGGAAAAAAATGTGGATCAAAGACAAAACAAAATGTAACTGTTTTTTAGGTAGAAACCACATGTTAAAATGGTTATAATTGGTTTACTCACAGCATTAGACATTCTTTCCCCCCTTAATCAGTTTCTTTACTTCATGTTTTGTTCCATCTTGGTTTCTTCTTTTCTCTCAGATTGATATATCTTACTTGCCTTCCATCTTTTTCTTGTCCCAAGTGCAATTGTTATATTTGTTATATGAATTCCTCTCATATGCAGAACTCATAATCCTAGCTTGCTTGTTCTCACTCAAATTTTCATTTTTGAAAGCAGAGATAAACCTGATTTGGAATATTTTAGAAGCTAGTAGCAATCATTCATTGTCAAGCTAAGAGAAAAATTACTCTGAATTTCTATGAACTCACTCATCAAAAAGAGGGGATGCTAAGCAAATTCTTATCTTGCATTATAAATTCCAGGGACTCTATGTCTTAGCTGCCCTTTCAGTTCTTCTTGCTGTTTTGTATGGCATGCAGTGCAAGATTCTTAAGGTTATTTGTTGTCATATAATAGTCATAATACAGGGAGATAGCAGAAGAGATTTTGCACTTTAATCCAGATGCACTAGTGATAGAGATAACAGGGCTGGTCCTCTGTGCAGAGCTACTTCTTTAGTCAGTGATTCCTGGGGTGATGTAGGACCTCACCAGCCGGTCATCTGAAGATATGAATCAATAGACTGTCTTGAGAAAATTGAATACTTGGAAAGGGGTAACTGACTGAATCTTCCTATTGAATATTTCACTCATTTTGCAACAGTCATCCAGGGGATAACATTGGGCAGCTCTAGAATTCCACTTATACAGTTCCTGCTGTGCCCAGCCCAATTTCTACACCCAAATGTCTTGGCTGAACTAACGGATTGAGGAATTGAGAGAATATATTGAGAGCAGTGCTGAGAAGAAGGACTTGGGGTAGTTGGTGGATGAGAAGTTCAACATGACCCAGCAATATGCACCCAGAAATCCAAACATATCCTGGGCTTCATTAAAGAAGCATGACTGGCAAGACAAGAGAGGTGATTCGCCCCCTCTACTCAGCTCTCAAGAGATCCCAAAATGGAGTACTGCATCCAGCTCTGGGGCCCCCAACATAAGAAGGACATGGACTTCTTGGAGTGAGTCCAGAGGAGGAGTAAGAAGATGATGTTTCATCTTGGGCTTCAAGAGGGAGTGGAGTGGAGTGGAGTGGAGTGGAGTGGAGTGGAGTGGAGGGGAGTGGAGTGGAAGGGAGTGGAGTGGAGTGGAATGGAGTGGAGGGGAAGGGGAAGGGGAAGAGGAAGGGGAAGGGGAAGGGGAAGGGAAGCAACATCAGAATATAAGGAAATAAAATGGAAAATGAATATGATAAATTCACCTCAATTTTTCTCACCTATTGTACAGAATAAATGCAAATGAATAAGAACTTTCCTCTTGCGTAACTAACTGAACTTTGTCACAAGAAATTTTGGGTTCTGGATTTGCAGGGATATGGGTGAAATTCAACCCAAAACTTTGATAAAACCTTTCAAAGACTATACATAGGCAACACATCTGAATAAAACTGGGGAAATTCCACCATAAAAGTTGAAAAGAATGGTTTTTTGTAGTAATCAGTCACATTTTGCAGCTGTTTGTTATTGCAGATCTTCTGTCATATTACCCCAGTATTTTCACATTTCATTATGTAATTTTTTTAGAGGGGGTACTTAATAATGTGCATGATCACAGTGTGTATATGATTTTGCTGGTCTGTGTGACTGTACTACTCAAATTACCAAGGATGGACTCTTCCCACAAAGTATGAATGAGCTTGCTATTTCCTGTTTTCCACAGTAGGCACCATTTTTTTAGATACCTCCCTGAGAAAAGTCATAGTGGTCGGTTTTCAGTAGCAGAAAAATTGAAGTGGTATTTCACAGGTCCCACAAGGAAATCTTAAGGAAATTTTCAAAACTAGCCAAGACTTAGTATCATGGTAGAGAAATGTTTAACACAGGGCTTGTTGCTCTTTCCACCTCTTTGTCCAGTTTATCAATAGATGGCAGCAAACAGCCCTTTTATGTCTGATCTCCAGCCCAGAGGGTTACACAAATCTATTTAGTTCTTTTCTATTTCTTCCTTTCTTTCTGACACAGTCATATGCACGACTATCTGACAACGCAGTTAGACTCTACAACATACACAACTTCAGTATGTAACAACTTCACCAGATCCTCACTGGGGAGAATTCATAGGGTTTCACTGAGAACTGTAAACATTTCGTGCCAAATCCAAGCTAGCATGGAAGTGCATAAGTATCCTGTAGAAATTCACTGAAATAATTCAGTGACAGATTGAAATATCCCATCTTTAATTTCCCATTTACTGACAAGCTGCAAGACTCAGTCCCTAAAATCAATGTTGCAATCTATACTTTTGATAATGTTTTTCATTTGTTCCTCAGTTTCAAGTTTTGGAAAAGTTTTTGCTCCACTTAGACATTTGCAGTATTCCTTGTGCAGCTCATCCTAGGAAAGCCCCTTGAGCCTAGTCAGTCTGGATAGAAAGGATGTGTAACTATTTCTGAGGGGAAAAATGCTTCCTAAAGCTACAGACTATCTTGCCAGATTTCACTCTATGTGCTCAGAAACATTTTTTTCACTTCCTATATCTGTGTCCTGACAAGCTTTTGCTTTCTAATTTTGGTTCTTTAGGGAAGGGAAGGGAAGGGAAGGGAAGGGAAGGGAAGGGAAGGGAAGGGAAGGGAAGGGAAGGAAAGGAAAGGAAAGGAAAGGAAAGGAAAGGAAAGGAAAGGAAAGGAAAGGAAAGGAAAGGAAAGGAAAGGAAAGGAAAGGAAAGGACAAGAAAACTAATATGAATTGTGGGGTTCATTAAAAGAAGCATGACCAGCAGGTTGAGGGAGGAGATTCTTCCCCACTATTCTGCCCTTGTGAGAGCCCACCTGGAGTGCTGCATCCAGCTCTGGGGTCCTCAGCAACGAAAGACATGTGACTGTAGGAGCAAGTCCAGAGGAGAGCCAAGTAAATAATCAGAGGGCTGGAGCCCCTCTCCTATGAAGAAAGGCTGAGAGAGAGTTGCAGTTAAGCCTGGAGAAGAGAAGGCTCTGAGGAGACCTTCTAGCAGCATTCCAGTACCTAAAAGGGGTTTATAAAAACAGAGGGAGAGTGACTTTTACATGGGAAGATTGTGATAGAACAAGTGGTAATGGTTTTAAAGTAAATAAGGAGAGATTTAGACTAGATGTTAGGAATAAATTCTTTACTGTGAGGGTGGTGAGGTACTGGAACAGGTTGCCCAGAGACGTGGATGCCCCATCCCTGGAAGTATTTATGGCCAGGCTGGATGGGGCTCTGGGCAACCTGGTCTCATCAAAGATGTCCTTGCCCAGGCAGCAGAATGAGGACTAGATGATCTTTCAGTCCCTTCAAACCCAAGCTATTCTGCAATTCAATGATTCTATCAGCTTTGCTGAGAATCATCTTTGCAGTTGTTTCCTGATACCTGAGCTAGCAACACTTTATTTAACTTACACTGCAGTAAGTGTACTCTTCCTCAGAGTGTGTTGCCATTATGATGCTCTTGGGATATTAAAAGAAGATAGTAAAAAAAGAGTAATAGATAGCCAAAAATATTTTGATGCAGTGTATATTAGAAAGCTGAAAATAAAATGGAAAAAACACATTAAAATATCAGCTTTTGTGACACCTCTATATAACAAAAGGATTTAATTGTTTTCTACTGAGAACCGTGGGCCAGACATATCCCTAATAAAAAAGGACAGCTGGAAGAAATGCTGAGTTTTCATGTGAGATCCCATGCTAATTTACTATCTTAATACATCCAAATGAATTGAAAATTATATGAATCATACTTTTTTTTTGCAGACAGATAATTTTTAATTTTTACAATAAAAAATATGCGGGGGGATGTTTATTGTTAGGAATAACAATTCATCTTGGATGGTTTTGCAAAAAAAAAGCAGTATGAATTAATTAAGATAGGTATTATTAGAAAGGAAAGGAGAGAAAAAATAACAGTGAACCCTTTAAAAATATCTTGGAAATGATATTCAAAGTGCATTCAAACAATTACCAATGTGAAATGAATTTAACACAGATTGTGTAATTAATTGTCTGGCAGTGCTTAGTTGCTTAGTTAAGCCAATAAAGTTATTGAGATTTGGAAATGAAAATGAGATTTTGTCTTCATTTACTCAAGATGTCCTTTACTTGTAACTCAAGTTTTATTTATACACATTGAAATTTTTATAAATTAATTTCCTACCCTAGTTATAATTTTCTCTTTTGAGATTTAACATGTCATATGTGAAATGAATTATAAAAGGTCACATTTTACTGCTACATCTCGAGCCAATGTTGTGAAGGAATTAAAAAATGCTGTATTCAATGTTCAGGCCACTGCAGTTTCTGTTCTTGCTACATTACCTATGACAGAACAAGGATATTGCCAGCAAAGCAAACACACTTGTATGAAATCAGTGATGTTGTACTGCCAGTGACCAGTCCATTACTTCCTAATTATTTTTATTTTCTATTTTCTTAAATTGTCCTGCTTTAATTATTTTTAGAGAAAATACTATGTGAAAAGTCAGCACTGTGATATTACTAGGCAAATAAATGTATTTCATTGTTGTGGTAAAGTATTGAGCCTGACTGGATTCCAGGTGCCCACCAAAGCTACTCTGTCACTCTTCCTCCTCAACTGGATAGGGGAGAGAAAATAAAACTAAAAGTTCGTGGGTTGAGATAAAGACAGGGAGATCAATCACCAGTTACTGTCTTGTGCTAAACAGACACAGATTAGAGAAAATTAGTTTATTATGTGCCAAATTGGACTAGGATGATGAGAAGTGAAACCAGAACTTAAAACAACTTCTCCCCAGTCCCTCCCTTCTTCTTGGGCTGCACCTCAGTCTCAATTTTCTCTACCTTCTTCCCTCAAGCAGCACTAAGGGACAGGGAATGGAGGGGGCTGGGGTTAGTTCCTGAAACATGCTGTTTCTGTCACTTCTTCCTCCTCAGGGGGAGGAGTCCTCACACTCCTTCTCTGCTCCTGCAGGGGGTCTCTACCACTGGATACAGTCCCCCGTTAACTTTACCAATTGAATCCTTTCCCCCGAGCTGCAGCTCTTCTTGAACTGCTCTAGCATGGATCCCTTTCACAGGGTGCAGTTTTTTGAGTGTTTCCTTTCTTGCAAGCTGCTTGAGGCTTCTGGAAGTACTTCTGATGTGATGGCCTCTGCGTGAGGGTCCTCCTTGTTAAAGGGAATTTGAGGATGGTGAGCTTCAAGACCCAGGGACATTCTCCTTCCTGATCTGCTAGAGCATGGCTACTGTGATGCCCTGACCATGTATTCCTAGGGTTACACACACATACACACACGCACATCAACACAAATACAAGAACGATCCCTCTACAGGCATCACACACACAAAAAAATCAGCACTAACTCAAACACAAAATACACAGATGACCTGAACCTGCTCTTACTTGCCCTTTTCAGTATAAAAGACAAGAGAAAAGACAACTAACAAGTAACAAGGGAACAAAGCAGGGAACCCTAGGAAATAAGAGATGGTGTGAAAAAAAGAAAAAAGTAACAATGGAAGGGGCATAGATGAACAGAGCAGAGGCAGAAGCAGAATAAAAGGAGAAACATCACATCAGGAGAAGTCTGCGAAGACAGATTATAGTAAAACCAGAAAATGTCCTGAAACAAGCATCTTGTTGTATCCTCAGCTAGATGAGCTATTCAATTATTGAGACTCTCTCTACAAATGACCATCCAATTGGCTCCTTTAAATTCAGTGATTGCATGGTCATACCAGGAAGAATGACTTTAAATTCTGTGATTTGGTTTTCAGAAATGTATCCATCTGTGTATCTATTTATTTTTCCTTTCTGAAACCATTTCTCCTCTATAAATAATTTTTTCCTATTTTCGAGAGGCTTCATCCTTACTTTTTGTTTTACCATGTGTCAGGATTATATCTATCTTCATCAGAGATCACTGTCTGGGAAAATAATAAAAAAAAGAATTGTGCAGCATGATGCTAGTTGTAGGTGGCTCACTTCCAAGAGTACCATAAGCTTTAGCAGATGTTGGCCAGACTGTGCTAAATATGTGTCGGCAACTTTAGGAATCTCAGAACTCTTCAGTCAACGATCCTACACTGCTGCTTTCAGATTTTTTTCTTTTTTTCTTTTTAACAGATTAGCACTCAATCATATGAATAGCAGGGAGAATATGCAAATAAGCAGGAACTCCAAGTCATTGTGAACGATGGTACAAAGTGTCAGAAACCAGATAGGGCCAGCTGCTCCCTAATGGATGGGAAGTCAAGTGGAGTCTTGACATCCAGAGCATTGTCCTAAAGTACCCAGCCAGGGGGAACAAAGCAGGACCAGGTTCAGAGACAGAAAAAAACAGATCTTTACAATATCACCTTAGGCCCTCATCTTCTCAGTACTGTAAATCTCAGGTTTTGACATTCTTGCATTCTAAACCCAGAGGTGCTAAATATCCTTGTTTACCTTACTCGAACAGCTCCCTGTCTCTGTCATGATGTCAGTAATCTGTGCACCGCTGTAGAGCATGAAACTGTGTTATAAGGGGCACCTTACCTATCTGCTAGTAAAATAGTTTGAAAAGCACCTGCAGTAGAATATTACAGACTTCTTAATGAAGCTGACAGAAAAAAAAATCTGGAAATCAGCAAAGAGATATCAACTTTCAAAAAACCCTTAAATTTCCCCAATCTGCCCAAAACCAACAAAAACCCAATCCCCACACCAAAACTAAATCTCAATTAACTTTATACTCAGTTTTGTAATACCGTACAGAATGCAAAATCTGTGTTACAATTCTTATATGGAGACTTCTATAAGGATATACACTGCTAAAGTGCTGCTACATGAACGAAGGGGCAAACTCCCCAACTAGTGATTTTCAAAGATATTGAAGGGTTTTTTTTCCTTGATCTACCACTCAAAATAGCAATTCAAAGTCAATAAATAATTTTTTCCTATTCTGTATCTATTTTATTTCTGTCTCCTGATACGAGCCCTTTTCCCTAACTATTAATACATATTGACTGTGTCAGTATTTTAGTATTTGAAAATATTTTACTGTTACAAGAAGTGTTATTTAGGAAAATGCTTTTAGTAGTAAAGAATCATGACTCATTGGGTAACAAACCAGAGGAGACATTAGAAACACTTTAGCATCTAAATATCAAGAAATAATGTGATATAAAATTATCTTTTTAATCTTTTAAAACCCCTATAATTCATTGTCTCCTGTGTATAATTTGTAGCACTGGATCCTAGATTATCTACGCATAATTAAAAAAAACCACCCAAAACTGTTCATAAAATGTTTTAGTTGTTAAGTATTAGCTAACCATAGGATCAATTAACACTTACAATTATAGCTTGAATCAAATGTGCAAATCTAAGAAATTACTTCTTGGATTTTTTTCCTGTGAACTCATTTCTGTACTGTTTTTAATGAAAGCCCCTGATACTTTGGATTACCTTATCTTTGGTTTCTAGAAGAGGCCTGTCTAAAGCTTAGATAGTCATAAGATTGCTTTTTCTCAGGGGAGAGAAACAGATACCTCCAGCAGAAGATTCTTCTTTCTGCAATCCAACACACATAAACAGCTTAGAGGCACCTATTTCTCTTCCGACTGCAAAGGGAGACTATGTGGATAACTTAGAATCGCACACATAATTTTCCAATTTCTGAACCTAAGGAGACAGACCAAAAAAAAGGACTCTTTTAGAAATACAAAAATATACAGTTGTATATGTGTGTATTTGTAGGAGTGTCAAAGACTCAAAGTTTCACTTGCTTGTAACTGGAAGCGTTTTTAAGAGGAAACCAAAGCACTGGCTGGAAATGCATGAGAACATGTTTATGCTGGAACAGCCTTCCAGTAAATTTAACAGAGAGCTTGTTGAGGACATGTATCTTTTTAGGAGAGGTAAAGAAACGTATCATCACTTTTCATTTTAATAGCAGGCTGAAACCATTGCTTGAGAGATTATTCCAAGCCCATTTCCTACAATTTCAGTGAGCTGCTCTGGCATTTTAAGCTATATTTCCAATTACATCAAGAATAACTTAAGTCTAGAACTGCTGAGCAGTAGGCAGCTCAACCATGCAAAAAAACCTTTCCTTATTCTCTCACTTTTCACCAACAGTCCTACAGTATGCTACGTAGAAAATAATTATGGGCTGGTTTCCACAGTAAAACTTCTTCAGGGAAAGGTATTCTTTCATCTCTGTGATTAACAACCTCATGCAAATTGCAAGTGACCTGATTACAATTTTTGCATCTCTGTTAAGAGTTTCCAAGCTTCTAACTTGCTATGAAATATGTTGAAATTTTCTTAGACAGTAATGGCTAGGACTTGTTAAAAATTGTGCTTAAGCTCCTGCATTGAGAGATATTTCCATAAGATATGCTTGATCAACTTAGTTAACATAGTTGTATTTCTAATTAAAGCACAGAACAGGAACAATGAAAGCAAGACATCAGCTGTTTTTTATATATGGTGGTGTTTCTGCCTATTTGTAATAAACAACAATAATAAAGCTCAATAAACTGTGAGCTTTGCTCACAAACAATATGATGTTGTTTTCACGGCAAGTGATTTAATTACTCCTTTTTAAACATTAATAGGAACATTAACATTCCTTGGACAAGGAATCTTTTACTAAATGCTGCCAAGCATTGAGTAAAATGCCAAACTTGCCTTTTGCCTTTTTCTTTTTAAAATATCCGTTTCAGAAAACAAAAATGTATTTATTTTACCTGAAAAAAAAAATTGAAGGTCAAAATTAAGCAGTTTTCAGGGGGAGTTTTAATTAGATAAGGTTAATGCCCCACAGAGCTTCTCTGTCTTCTGTCTTTAGTTCCCACTCTATGAAAACCTTCTGAACTTCCCCTGCTGCTTTATTCAGATGTAATCAGCACCCTTCAATGAAACTCTAATTTAAAGAGAATTCATTATAGTAGATGACTTATTTAAATAGGTGGAAAATTAATGCCTCAAAGCAGAGAATTGCGTGTTTTAAAATGAAGATAAGGACTTATAGGTAAGCTGTGTCAACACTTATCACCACTGAATGCAATTTATATCTCTATATAGGTATATCTCTAGAAAAAGATACATACACACCCATAAAAATAAAACTTATGATGAGGTCTCTCAAAGTGTTTTGCAAACATATTAGAAATGTCCCTTGAATATTCGAATGTAAATGAATATTACTTTATTTTACTACCTTTCTTTTCCAGATGAGTGTTATACATAATAAACCCAGGGACATCTAAATTGGCTATACTCATGTAGTGAGTCTAAAACAGATGTGAAACAAAAGAAACTGGGTTTCTTAACTCATACTCTCTTTCTGTAATTAACAGGATAAAACAAGGCTGATTTTCAATTACTTTAAACCTGATGTAGTCATGCCTCATGCACTGTAGCTGCAAAGCTTTGATAAAATTTTTGAATTGATGGCACTCTAAAATGTATCTTCATTCATCCAGATCACTATAACACTGACTAAAGATATTGAATACCTTGGATAAAAATACTAAAGCATGATTTCAAAACTTACTGATGAAATACATTTACATTTAAAGCTACAGGACAGTGGAAAATCAGATCATCCTACTTGTAACAGGGATATCAGTATTGCAATATATTAAATGAGGCAATGTCTGTGGGAAAACACATACTCCTTCATTAGACCAGTTGTATATTCGGAACAACTGAGGCAGTTTCAGGCATGCAAATAAATTTTTAGGGTTGAAATAGAGGGGCAGCACATTTGATATTACATGCAAGCTGAGAACAATTTGTTTTGAGTTTAACTTAAAAGTATTGTAATCACTGAGATAGTTTGATGGAAGAGTTCATTCCTAGCCATGCAAGGGAAAAGAAGTGTTCCAATGGAAACAATGAGTATATCATTGTCTCTCATGAAAGATTATCTAAATAATAGTAGATGTTGGCACCAGTGGCATGCGCAGTGTACTGCAAAATACTAACCCACTGCCACTGAGATTACGTTTACCAAAGTGACTTATAAATATAGTTTCTTCTCTGCCTTTGGGCCTCTTGAACATATAGTAACCAAGGTCAGATACTGAGTGAATTCTTAGTGAGAAAAAGTCTTTAATATATGATTGCATGCTAGAGAACTTACTGGGGTTTTTTAGACTTAATTATGTGCGCTAAATGATTACTACTTCACTGTATACAGAGTATTTTATGGAGTAGCATGATAATTCTGTACTATGTATTCCCTCAAGTATAAGATAATACAAGGATAACTGTTTTCGTGAACATAGCTCTTTCCAGAACTGAATTGTCTCCACAGCTCCAAGACTACACTGGTGACAAGAACAGTGAGAGGTAAATGGAGATGATTCTGGGACTATGGGATAAAGGAATCATACTAAAGTTTACTTCACCTACAAATAATTAATTTCAGCATGTCCTGTTCTTTATCAGTTGTTTCACAGTTGATCTTAGAGAATCCTATTTGTACAACTGTAAGACTCTGTAGGCAATCTGAACAATTTCTTTTAATTTTACTGAAGATTCTCTATCTGAAAATATACGTAATCTGAGAAAATAATTCTAAAATATAAATAAATTTTTTAATGTGAATTCTTGATGATAGTAACATTAGCTCCAGTTTTTTGATGCCTGTAATTCACGCTGAATTCATATTCAAATGTCAAAGGCAATGCAATCAAAAAAGCTTATACAGACTTTGCACACCTGTGCAGAGAGAATTTGGAAGTGTAAGCTTATGTTGAAAGGGTTTGTCTGCTCCTCTGAGGGCATCTGATCAAAGGAGCCACAAACCAGGACATGCAGAGACAAACCAGCCTGACACATGATAAAGGAGGTCGTGTTAAGAGCAAACCTGGAGGTCATATTAAGAACAAGCCTGGCCAGTGGCATGAATTGGTAAGAGTATGTGGGATATGAACATATTTTTTTTAAAAGGGGGGATGTGGAAAGGGAAGGAGAAATATAACCAGAAACAAACCTGGTCAGTCACACTAATCAATGGGCAAGCAAGGATCTGCAGGCAAACTAGCAATTTGCAACTGACAAGAATGCAAATCTGGAGGTCCTACATGTTGGAGGGAGTCAGTGGGACTGTACCAAATGGTGGGGCAATGTGTGGGGGAAGGGGGAGCAGGAAGGAACAGAAAAGGGGGTAGTCAGAAAAGGGTATAAAAGAGGCCAGCTTTGTGTAAAACCATGCCAGTGGGTATGTTCTTTTGGCTGAGCCCTGCACCTGATTGATGAAGTCTGTCCTGACTTCTTATATCTTACGATGCCTTATCTTAACTCTCTTTCTGTGTAATCTCACTCTCTATGCCATGTGTGTGTCCTGCAAGAACTCAACACCATCTGCACATGAGGCCTGTGTGCGAGTGAAATGTGCTGCCAAACGTTGGAGTCAGACTTCAGCCAAGGCTCCCCTGGGCTATGGTGTCAGCTTCCAGAGCCAGTGGGGTCTCCATGTCAGCAACTGGAGTGAGTTCTTTTGTGAGACACTGGGACAGGAATTATGTATGTCCCGAAATACAGCTACTGAGGGGACCAGGGTGAGTGAGGTGAGTGAGGGACCTGGAAAAGCCCATATTCCTGGTTCCAGCTGCTGGGCTGTCTGCATCTTCCCAAAACTGAGTGTGTGATGTGTGTATTCACAAACTGATTTTAAACTGTACCTGCTGGAGAGTAGGTGGCTTGGGTCTCAACAGGGGTCTTCGCTGCTGGCAGGGTCTGTGCTGGTATTTGGAGGGAGACTCGCAAGTCTGTGGGTCTTTGTGCCCATGGGACAAGTGTGTGACTGCTGCATGCTTGTTGCAAGCAGTGAGCTGGACAAGATGGAGAGTAGAAACCTGTGGGGTGGCTAAGAGAGGCTGGGATCTGGGCAGGGGTACCACGTAGTCAGAGGGTCTGTATTTGCACTCAGGGATTCACAAATGTGTGTGTGCTTGTGATCCTGGAAAAATTCACTACTGGTTGAACCTGCAAACAGGAAAGTGGCAGCTCTGTCCCTTAGCCTGGGCAAAGACCACAGGTTCTGAGGCACTGAGCTGGACAGAAGGGAGTCCTGGCATGAGAAAATGGAGCAGGTAGACACTCATCCATTCACATGTGAAAATCTATAAAAAATTTAGCCAAATTAGTTGCTTCAAGGATTTTTAAATTGAGGTTTATCAAAGAACATTTTGTATCCTGAGACAAAATACATTTTAATTCTCAGTGAAATCAAAATTTTAGAACTCTGAATGTCTTTAAAGATACTTCAATAGGAAAAAAAAAAAATCACATCTGCCTCTACCTAAAGTCTGATCCCTAGTCATCTGTGTGGATTTTAATTACTGGTTGGCAGCCATGCTAGAAAAATTTGAGCTGTTACTTTATTTTTAATTAAGTTGGGAAGATTCCCTAATCAGCCTTCTAAAATGACACCAAAGCTTGCATACATATACATTTCTTTGATTTGTCTGTCCATGATTCCTTAAAGCCTTGGAATATGTAGACTTCACTTTTCTTTTTACATATTATGGAATTATTTTGCTGAATTTATTTACATTACTTGACATTTTTTATTAGACTTTATAAAATATAATTTACTGCACACAGTACTCAGAAGAGCGCATGGTATCTATTTAGAGATATTTTAAATTAGGTAGGACTTGACTGAGAGCAGCAAGCCTGTTTAAAGAATCCAAAATATGTGGCTTGCGGTGAAAAACTAATCCATTTTCTTGATTTGAAATATACAATAATAATTACTCCACAATAGAAATAAGTCATTTGCCTTAGAGCTCATTTGTTTTGAATGCACGGTGGTTTTTTGTGGACTTTGAGTTTATTTCATATACTTACAGGGGAGGTAGTAAACATCAAGCCAGTGAACTGGAAAATCAGAATAAATACAGTACTTAGAGTATAATATTACTGCCCAGTGGGATTTTTATTAGCCAGTAGCTTTAAGAAAAACTACTGAAATATGACTTATAGGATATATAATTCTAAGCATTCAATAATATTCTATGACCATCAAGGGTCATAATTTTCACATAGCTGCACATTGGTACTCAAAATTTCTTTCTGTCTAAACAAATCAACAGACTGAAAATTAGTTTCCATGGATTGAAAATGGCTCATTTAGTCTGAAGAAATCAATTCAGAAAAGTCAGGGACATAAACATTAGAATGAACTTAATCAAATGCTTAATCAATAATGATGCTGAATTTTAAGCTGACATCAGGTGATTATAATGAACGTTGCTACAGGAGGTACAAAGTTATGAATGATCTGCCACTTGAGACACAAAAACTGCAACTCATTCTGAGTCTAAGTCTGACAAGGGATTTTAAGCATTTCTTCTCTTGATGACTGGGTAACTATTGCTTACACCCTTTACTTATTGCATACTTACTGAGATTAAAACTTAATTCAGACTAAATTTTTATCTCCCTAGGTGCTATTTTCCCACAGTAATTACAGAAGAATTCAGACTCACTATTCTTAAAGGTGGCAAATAATTTATTTCATGAAAATCAAGCTCCACACAGAAGCATGTTCAGCCATTTAAGTATCTTAGGTCTAAATTCCTACGTCTCACTTGTGCACTTGTAATGCCCCCATTCTGCTGTTCTCTTTCTATTCTGCTGTTAAAATAAGCTTCAAAACATTGACAGGTTCCTGGAATTAAGCTTTTAAATACCAATTAACATCTGACCATGTAGGGTTACACACTACCTCATCATGTTCCATAATCTCATAGATTCTAAAATGCTGGAATAAGCCTAGAGTAGAATATCAAGAGAATAGAATGGTAAAAGTAGGATTAGCCTTTTCAGACTAGTGTCATATATTTCATGTAATTGTAAGCTGGGTTCTTAAATGGAAAATATTTTGCAAACCATGCCTTTAAGCAATCAGAAACAACTACAAAAAAAAAGACATAGAAAATCCTTACTCTAAAGTATTGTCATTGCCTTAGCATCATTGCCTTGAGCTATCTTTCTATATAGATGCATCCCTTCTCTTTACCAGAGCCCTGTACCTGTACTCATGTGAATGCCTGCAACAGACAGGGATAAAAAATAGAAATGAAACACACAAGCATCTACTCACTAGGGAGCTGGGAACTGAGTCACAGTGACTGCCAAGAGACACAGTTACTGCCAAGTAAGAGTACTCTCAGAATAAGCAGAGATCTGTGCCCAGTTTCTTATTGGAAACTGATGGAGGGGAATGCCAGCATGCCAAAAGTACTAAAAATAGATCATGCAAAGGAGAGCTAGGTAGTCCATAAAAATTTGGTCTGAACAGGGTAACTCCTAAGTCCCTGACATGCTTCTTGAAACTCCCAGACAACTCAGCTGGCACAAAAGGACACAGTTCAATTCATGTGACTTGTAGATTAACATAGACATTGACCCAAGGGGGGCTTCCAAGGGGAAGTGTAATCATTGGGTCTTGGGCTGCAGGATGAACCAGATACTCTTCTCTTAGGTAGGAGCTGGGAATAACTTTAGCTGCAGGTGGTGTGCTCTGGTCAAGCTGCTAAGCCACTAAAGGAAGGAGACAAGGGAGACGGTGAGAAGAGCACGTTGCATCAGGGAAGATGTATGGGAAAGTGAAAGAATCTTTGCAGCGATCTTGCACAGCCCAGAGCCTAAACCCCACGGCAAACAGAAGGAGGAAAGCTCAAAAGCTGTCCTCGAGCAGGGGTAGAACAAAGATTTCCAGGACCATGAGAGCTGGGAGCTGGGAACACCTAGGGCTCGAAGAAAGGAGCAAAGTCCAGGTGGTGATGTCCTGAACCATACTATTAAAGGGAAAGGAAACAGAAACACACGCATGTCAGCTCCTGGTGCTGAGTTGTCATGTTCAGGACTTCGACTCCTGAACTCCACTCCAAGGAATAAGAGCTGCTAAAGAGCTGATAAAGATAAAGAGGATTTGGGCATCACAGGTGCCTGTTACTAACACAATGAAGACAACTTTGAGCAAGATTCATCAGAGAAAGGAGACCAAAGCCTGAAATAAGTAGGAGAATGTGTGTGGGAAAGGGCAACAAGGGAGATGCTCACATTTCCCTTGAAACAGTGAAGTGACTCTGCATCCATCTGAAGTGCCCTTGTTCTAATGTGTACAGCACAGGATAGAAACAAGGAACTGGATGCCAATCAGAACTGACAGAGAATAGTAAATCTATAGCATGGTATTATGAACAACTGAAGTATTGTAAGGTATGGTATGGATAGTAGGATTTTAAAAAGATAGGCAGAAAAGGTGACAAGGTGTGTAAGGGGTTGTTGAATGCAAGTCCTGGACTAACTTCAGATGCTGCTGTACTTGTCCTGCAGCTGATAAGTGAAGAATATCTGTCTCACTATAATGATAATAAATGGCGACTCTGACTACAATGAGTAGATCTTCAAGACCCCAAGGAAAGACAAGAAGGCAAGTAGCAAGGAATTTGGACTTTATGAGAGAAGTCTTATTCAGGAAGCTGGCATGCAAAGCCTTGGGTTCCCAAATTATCTGATGGCATACAGTGAATTTTCATTTGCACTTTCTTATAGATTGATGGGAAGGATTATACTGTCAAGAACTGGACTGGAGTGAAGCATTACTGAAGAATAGCACAAAGAGACATTCTTTTTTTAATTATGCCATCTTCTTTAAAGGATGACCTTTGAAAAAAAAAGTGACAAAATTTTAGGTTCTTAAAAGAAGAAGAGTTATGAAACTGAGTGATGGATTACATCTATAGAGATGAGGAAGAAACTGGAGATGATATCAAGACTGAAAGGACAGAAAGGATGGTAGGAAAAGTGACATTTCAAAGGTTTTAATAAGGGACATCAGTAAATTCATGTTCAGCACATGAAGCTAGTGGAACTATGTTCAAGACATATGAGAGATGTTTTTAAGATGAAAAAAGTCACAATTCTTCAGCTAACAAGTTTTAGTAATTAGATGGTTGGGCAATAACATTGTACTTTGAAAGCATATTAAAATTAATTTTATTCTCTTTAGAGGTATGTGCTGTTTTAAAGTAGATCTGATTGTACAGAAATTCACTTTGGAAACCCATTCCCATTTTGAGCCTTCTACGGTTTTCTGAAACTCCCTACATATTCATGAAGTTAGGAAAGGAGATGAAGTAGTTTGGATAATACCTAGTAGTTGCTTTTCTTTAACATTCTTCAATATCTTCAGTCAATTATTGGGGGGATGGACACACAAACATAGCATTTCTAAGAATCTTTTCAGACTTTTCAGATTACTGGAGGTTAAAGCAAGACAGAAAGTCATGTTGGTGTATCTGAACTGAAAATAAATTCAAAAATCAGTTCAGGAACATTCTAAAGATGTTATTTCATTTGTTTCTTGGTGATTGATGAGTAGGTTTTTTTCTTATCTGGCTTTCTCAATTAACATGCTGTCTGAATGTCTGAAAAGAGTTGTTTTTTCTTATACTCACAGTTTTATCTATATGGAATTCCAGTTCACTAATCTTCACTTACAAGTGTGAATTAAAAGAATTCCGGGAGATTGGTAAAAGGCCTAATTTTGTAAGATAAATCAAGAGTTAGAGAAATCTACTGCCAGTTTATATATTATTGCTGATCTTTAAAACAGATCATTAATTATTTCATTATCTAAGGTACTTTCAGTTCCAACACTCTGTAAGCATACTTAGTTAATTAATCTTCTTCAATGGATTGGTTGAGCATAAGTTCAAGTAGAAGCCTTATTACTAGAACATAGCTAAGACAACGCAGGCAAAAATGGTGTGTGGAAAATGCTTAATCTTTAGGTTTTTGAGGTTTAACTACACTTCAAACCTTAAGCATAAAATCTCAGGATGCATGCTTTGGTTGCCTTCTAGTTTAGCTGGCCTTTAAATCTATGTTCTGCAGGACAAACAGAGTGGCTCACAGTACTGGGAACTCCCTGTAGAGTCAATTGAAAGATGCCTTTGGAGAGCAGTTTAGAGCACAAAAAGGAAACCCCTATTTGTTTATGCATTGAGTTATTGATTGTAAAAAACCATACATGTCTCTGTATGCAATTTGATGCTCTTTAACAGTAGATTGGGTGCTGCATTGAATCAGCCATTAGAAATACAAGCTGTGTGTGGTAAAGATCACTTATCTCAGAGCTGATTGATCTTAACATCTCTTGACCTGGCATTCAGAACACAACATATTTTTCTCATGACTGACTTCCTTACAAAGCAGAACGAAGAAGTTAAATTATAAGAATTTTCCATCTGAGTAGCTCAATGGAATGACTTGTGGGGAAGCTGTCTCAGCCTACTGATGAGACTACTTCTTTAGGAAACTGGTACCTGTCCTCTGAAGATCTAGGCCCAAATCCAGGGCACTTAGAGCTGGTTTTTAAGGACTGTGTCCAGTCAGATTCTGAAAATCTCTGTATCTGGATATTCTAGTCAATGTGCTCCATGGCCTGACCTAGGCTTTCTGTGGTCAATAGGTTTTCATATAGTGAAGGATTAGGTGAAGGAAACAGTGAATATGTGAGCCTTTTCTATGTCTTCTTACCAAGTGATCTGCCCACTCAGCATTCAGTCCACCACCACTGTCTGAAGTAAAATATACAAACCACAATTACCTCTATGAACCAGTAATTTTGTGTGGCCCACAAGGGTATGAATATTTCTCACAGTACTGGCTTTCATTCCTTGCCTCAATAGGAAGCATGGAAAAAGACATACCTCCAAATATGTTCTATAATTTGTATAGCATACCCTTTAACGCCAGAAGTAATGAATTTGAATGCCCCTGTATGGAAGAGGAGCTGTAATAGTTCTGTTTCATGCGGGAGTACTTAAACCCTTCAGCTATTACATATGAGTGAGTTTTCTGACAGTTTCATACACCAAAATGAATAGTATAATTTATTTATTACATGGTTTAAGCTTCATTAATGGATTAGTTGTCTCAGGAATTGAAGTAGAATTTTTCCTCTTCTGGTTTACCTTCGAATCAAAGTTGCTCTTAGTCATCCACTGACTTGAAAAGGAATGTTTATGAGCACATCTACTAAAATGTGATTAGGTGCCTAGAGAAGTTAGCCTAAAAAGACTGAAAAATATTATATACATCAAAGAATAGGAAGCCACAGATAATAGAAAATGTAAAAAGCCCTCATTTTGCCTAAATTGGCAAGACAAAAAGTAAGTGGCCTGAATTCTTCCTATAATGTCTATCTCTTTCTAGTACAATATATAATAAGTTATTTAGACAAAATGGAAGAAATTTATCTTTTCCTAGGACAGGTGGTAGAAAGCAACCTCTGGGTGATCAGTAGGGTGTGGTCTTTGCTAATCTCTTTTAAAACAAACCGAGTTTCTATTCTGGATTAAGCAGAGAAGGGCTTTGAAATCATCTCACTGAAATAATGAGGTTAAAGTAATTAATTGCCTTTTTTTCCCATTTGTTACAGTGCGGATACTGCAACACACGTATCAAACAATGAGACCCGTGGAAAAGAAATATACATGGACCGATTCTTGATAGATGTTTCAGAGATGTTTATTTCTCCAGCCGCATGGCCGGGGCTCTGCCGAGGAACTGCGGCAATCACGGGACCCAAGGGTCCTTGGCCACCCCGGGGAACACAAACCAACCAATGGGAACGAGGCTGAGCAGGGGCAGGGAAACCCCGAGTCTGTCCCCCAGGGCCCCTCTCCCAGGGCTACATGGCAGGGGGGAGGGCCCCAACGCTTCCTTTGGCTTGTAACAAGTGCAGTTTAAATACATTAGAAAGGAACATAATCTACACTATCTTTGTGAAAAGTATCCTTCATTTATGTATAGAATTAACATATGAATTTCCAAATAAATTATTTTAAATTTGCAAGAACATAAATGTCCTAAATGCATTTATAATATATTCAGTGTCTGAAATTGATCAGAGATTTTGTTGCCAGCTGTGAAAGTGCTATGATGTTCAGTGCATTTTCTGATAAGCAGTTGGAGACTAGTGTAGAAAATGAAACTATGTAGATTCAAAATCAGTCTAAATAAATTATGTTGCTCACAGAGAACAAATAATCTGATAAATATTCATGTATCAAGAAAGAAGACAAAAAACTCCCAACAAAACAAAACACACAAAACATGGAACAATACTGATATCACCTTGAAAGAAACACGATAGAAAACTCCCTCTTTTTGGTCTTGTGTCAAATTAGTTATTAATTGTGCTTTCCTGCAGAGCAGTATAGGCAACTAATGTTTTAACGATTTAAGCCACTGCAGAGGTGAACACCAGGAAGTAAATGAATCAAAATCCACAAGAACCTGTAGTATGTGTTCCTCTTTTTCTGGAATATAAGGGACCCCACACTAAGTAATTGTTGCACCACAGTGACTTTCTTGACCTGTTTGGTTACAGAAAGAGAGGCCTGTGTTAATCTTTGTACTGGTACAGAATACCAAGAAATAGAAACTATACCTAAATTTGTAAGCAAGCATGGTACAAAATATTACTCCTGAACTAATGAAATTTAGCATTTATTTAAATGAAATCATGTCTTCCGCTCATGGGAATCATTCAGTTACATAAATATAGACATCTAGGGCCACTTGTAATAACCTAATGTCTCAAAACATTACAGCTGTGACATGGTAGAAAGGCCTATCATGATCAAACATATACTATAGGCACCCCTATTTGATATACCAGCATTCAGTAACTGAGTTTCATCAACTATATCTATCTTGGCGTACCTTAAAGCTTTTTTGACGTCAGTTCCCAAGCTTTGAATTTAAGTTAATACTAATTTCCTCCTTGACGGGATTTTTTCTAAGAAAAATTACAGATGCAGGAGTATTTAAATCATATGGTATAAGAGATTATTAAAGATATTTTGCTATCATTATTAGAATTTTATCATTATTTTTTGCTAATTTTTATTGATTCAAACCCATTTGCACTTAAAAATTACACTTAAAATATTCTGAAAAAAATGAACCATTATGAACCTTATTACCTTATTTAATTTTGAAAATCGTTAATTAATTTAAAATATGTATTTTCAAAAATTGCCTAAGTTATTAGAATGTTTCTGAGACAAACAATGCATTTTTTTCTCACTAAATCTTGTTGTTCTTCCCATAGCAATCTACTTCTTGGGTACTTAGTCTGCTTTTTAAAATTAGATTTAACTTTTAAAAAAAACTTGCTTGTGTGAAGAGTTTGTTAAAAGTCAAGAAAAACGTTTCTTTGCTCAGGCTTATGAATTTTAATGAAAATTATTATTATTAGCTGGCTTTTTGTTCTTAAATAATAAAGAGTTACTAGTACAGGTTTGCTTTACTTCCATCACTAAGGTTTTATTTACCTTTTACAGCATTTGAAATAAATTTATCATTGATACTTGGTTCATTTGCTAAGGACTGGATGTATGAACCCAGGCAGAGATTTTGTTCTTAATATGTGATACATCATCTTATATTAAGTATGCTCTCAGAAATACAAATACTTAAGGAAGACTGTGACAACTGTTCTCCTGACATCTTGTCAATGCAGAGAAAGTTTTAAAGTAAAAAAGCCACATATTTTGAACTGAACTTTATCTATTACAGTTTATTAATTAACAGTTATTTGCACTTTATTCATGTTTTTCAGTTCTTTTCCCCCAAAATAAGTGTAAGAGAAATTAATTAAATTTTTTTAATGAAGATTATAGTTCAAACAGATATGCCTCCTTTATTTTGAACCTGGGCCCAAAGTAGAACAAAGTTGCGGTGTCACATACTTGCCATATATAAATCAGCTTGCTCATTTATTTCAGCTTCTTCTGAGGGTCTATTTCACTTTCAGGGCTGAAATCCTTCCCACGAAATAATTTTCCAAAATAATTTTTACATTCTGTAAAATATATATGTGGAATACAAAATAAATAAGTTTTCTTTGCTCCATTTTAAATATAGACAACAGAAAAATTAGTACCACTATTTCATAATTATATAATCTTCCATACTACTGTATTTTTCTCCATGGCTACTCGACTTTGCAGTGTAAGCAGAAAACTTTATTGTTTGTACTGTGTGCTTATACAAAGCCAACAGTCGTAAGTTTCATTCTTTTCCATTAAAAGAAAATAGCAGCACTGATTAAATGGTACCTTTTGAAAGTGCAAGGTTAATCCAGTGGAAATCTACTTTAATGAAAAAAAGGTTCAGTTTTCACATAAGAGCTACAGATGTAACCCTTGAAGTATGAAATTTAGATGGAAACTCAAAATGTAGAAATGTGCTGGAATATGCACAAATCACCATTGAACAAGTAACACTTATGATGTACATATATTTAAGTTCAGCTATTAAAATATTTCTGCTTGTTTCTGTGAAAAACAATCTAATATTGAAGTACTCAAGACACAGGGTCAAAAGCAATGACAAATGTGTTATATAGGATATTTTCTGTCACCTTTACTGTATTATATCGGAAAGTCTAAATTCTAGGATCCTTATTTTTTGTTTATCAAGCTTCTTAAACAAAGCATATTGATTTAAAGGAATATTTTTTCTGAGGAAGAGGTCTAGGTAATGTAAGAATAAGCAATGTAAAGCTAAACTATTATTTTAACCTTTATATTGGTGTTAACAATTATAGATGTTAGCTTGAAATAAAGTCTAAATATAACTGAAGGTTGAAGTACAACTGCCCTTCCATTTTCCAGTTCCTTATTCAATAAGATACTTTCCTTGTAGAACATGTTAAGTTCCAGAGCTTACAAGTGGGAGGTCAATTACCTGTTTTGCTCTTTTTTTTGTTGTTGTACATATTTCGTGATTGTAACTCTTGACATATTTTTGAACCAGTTTATTGATTTAACTGAGATTTTATTACATTGTGTTAGCAAAAAAACTTTTAAAGAATTTGCAAGTATTTCTACCATTAATCCTTTTCCTTGGTCCTGAACAGCTGGGATAAAAATGCCTGTTTGGAAACATGACACAGAACATTTCAAGGACAGATGTAATTATTTAGTTTCTACCACTGAAAAATTTGTTTTTTGGCAGTCCATCTAATTGGAAACTTGAATCCTTCTACCTTCTCACCTGAAAGAAAGTTATTATAGCTAAATCTTTGGCCAGAACAGGTCACCATAGCTCAATAACCCTTATGTTAAATACTGTCATTGAAGAATACAGTTTATGGTGATGGGACAGTTTACTTGTCTGCGTGGTCACCTATAAATTATGAAACATTCTAGGCTGATGCAATTTATGAGCAGATTCAGGGCTTACAGCAACAGAAAATGACAAAGATGCAGTAAGACTAGTTTTGGACCTAATAATGATAAACTATGGGTAGAAGAGTATCAGATATTTACATAGCTGTACTAACTTTCCATTGTGCAGGTGAGATCACACATTAAGATTCTTATTGAAGATTTAAAATTTTATGCGAGCTTCTGTAAGGAAAAAGAAGGTAACAGAAACTGGTGAAGCATAAGAAGTGCCATCTACTATTTGCAGCAGTTTTGCCAGACCCACTTTAGAACTGGGATATAGAAATGTATGGAAACATAACACCATTCAAAAAAAAATCTAATAATCTCTTCATAGTACATTGTTTAATATCAAAGTGAGTTGGAAGTGGTGAGACTGACCTAAAAGGCAACCAATTTCCTTCTTCTATTGGTCTGGATGCAAAACTTCTACCAGAAGTCACATAAGGACAATATTGGAGCATGATTTTGTGTTGTAGCATAGTGGGGAAAAGAAAAATAAGTGATTATTATTGAACTAGAAGTCCTACTTCCAAAGTTTCATTATTTTAATGGGCCATTATAACATTATGACTCATGCTAGAGTCCTCATATGGATAAAGCTTTCTTAATTTTTAATTACATTTTTATCTAGAAAAGGCCTACAAGGAAAGGCAAAACATTTTCAACATTTATTCATCATTATATTAACTGCAAGTTAGTCTCCGTTTCTTTCTCGCCATAAATTTATTCTGAATTTCTTTGTCACTGTATGGAAGAAGAGGATGTGTTTGGCATACTTAGCCTAATCTTCATTTCCGATTTATACAGTCAATTCACAAATAACTACTCTAATTCCACAACTTGTCACTATGAAAAGTAATTCCAATATCACAAATAAGAATTATGTTACTGCTCTATGACTCATTGGTATAGTGCTTAAAAGTCATCACATATTTCTTCATTTCTATTTCTACACTCAACACTAGCAGTGTTACCAATACTGTGAGATAGTACAACAAGGACACAAAAAAAAAAAAAAAAAAGAGAGAAACAGAATAGGATTAGTAAGTAAAGTGTGTCTGTATCAAGCACTGCTGGCTGAAATACTTTCAGAACATGGAGTACTATACCTGTAGAATCTGTGTCAGTGTGATACTGCACCACCATGACGAGAGCAAGGACTAAATATGCTACCATTATGATGACACAGCTACTCTATTTGAAGGACCCAAGCTATCATTTTTGAATTATTCTGTGGACAAATCATCCTGTCTGCAGCTCACACAGGATTCAGTACAGTGTCCTGCTGTTTCATATTATCATCTAAGATGAAAATAGAAGATACAGATTTTTGCATTAGTATACATCCTAAAAATGCACAGCATTTAAAGTGAATTTTAGTGGTCCAAGCACAGAATTCCCTTTAAAGATTATGAAGACATTCACATATCCATATATGCATATATATGCTACCTATCTACACATCAACATATCCACCTATTCTAAAGTGGTTCCAAGTAACAAAAATGCCTCATGGGATCTAAGTCGTACAACTGAGACTAGCAGCATCAGACTTTTTATCTTAATTATTTTTAAAAGTAATTTGCTAATCTGGAAAGAGAACACTTACTTTGAAGCTTAGATTTAGAATTAGGATATGTGTGGATTTATTTGTTTGCATTTTTTATTATTAATTAAATTTTAAAAATTAGAAAAATAATTAAAGCAATTATTAGATACATTTTTAAGTATTAAATAAACAATTATTGATTATTGTTGTATTTGAGTACTGCCAAATGTCTCAGATCATGAATTCATGCTAAACTTTGCTTAAACATGCAATATAAAAAGACTAAAGTTTTTAAACTATAAACAATGTTAAAGCTGAGAAATACATTATTAAATTCAGTTTTAATTTAACATTTGATTCTGATAATTCCTCTTAAAATAACAGGATTCCAAACTATGGCTACAGTTAATCAGCATAGCTTCAATGGTATTTTAGTAAAATATTAAGTGCAGAAGAAAGTTATAGGTAGCAGCTGGTGTTTGAAGGATACATTATTACCCATTTTCTAGTAGCTGTTCTCAATGGCACCAGGAGCTGTTACATTATAACATGCCATAAATGTGACAAACCTTTAATACATTTATGGTGAGTTGACCTTGGCTGGGTGCCAGGTGCCCAACGAGCCTGTTTATCAGTCCTCTTCAACTGGGGAGAAAAAAATCAGAAGGTTTGTGCACGGGGTAGTAAGAAATAAAATCAAATCTTAAAATACCTTCCCTCCATCCCTGCCTTCCTCCTGGGCTTTATTTTATTCCTGTGTTCTCTACGTCCTCCCTGCACAGTGGACAGGGCAATGGGAAAAGGGATTTGTGTTTGACACATTGTGTCTACTACTCCTTTCTCCTCAGGGGGAGCACTCCTCACAGTCTTCCTCTTCTCCACTGTAAGGTTCCTCCCATGGGAGAGAGTCCTCCATGAACTTCTTCAGTGTAAGTCCTTCACACAAGCTGTAGTTCTTCATGAACTGCTTTAGCATGGGTTCCTCCCATGGGGTGCAGTCCTGCAGGAACAGATTGCTCCAGCGTGGGTCCCCAATGGGGTTACAAGTCCTGACAGTAAATCGATTCCAGCATGGGGTCCTCTCTCCAGGGAGCCTTAGGCCCTACAAGGAGCTCTCTCCAACACAGGCTTCCCATGGGGTCACATCACCCTTTATGCATCTGCCTGCTCCACCACAAACTTCCATGGGCTGCAGGGGCACAGCTGCCTCTCCATGGTCTGCAACATCAGCTGCAGCGGAATCTCTTCTCCGATGCCTGGAATACCTCTTCCCCATCCTCCTTCACTGACCTTGGTGTCTACAGAGTTTCTTACTCCTTTCTTTTGGCTGCTGTTGCACAGCAGTTTTTTCATTTTTTAAAATATGCTATCACAGAGAGAAAATGAAGATGTTATTTTTGTGATCCTACTCATGCATTAAACCAACAGTTTCATTTGGTCATCAACTTTATTTAAAGCCAATCTATATAGTTACAGAGCATTTTAAATTTACCAGGAAATAAATAACTTTCGTATAAAACTTATTTCCAAGTTTACAAGCCTTTTCTCTCTTCATTTCTCTTCGCTAAAATTACGGGAATTCATCCTTGCAAGTTTGGATTTTCATCATTTTGATATTAATTGCATTTTCCTTTCCTTTTCCTTTTCCTTTTCCTTTCTATCCTCCTTGAAATACTTATTTTTATACCTCTATTTTTTAGGAAAATTACTTTTTATTTACTTTGGTAAGGACAGTTGTATCCTGCACAACTTCAGTTGATTTGTCCTGTTGTTAACAATTATCCACTAATTTTTTCCTTTTTTTTTTTAATTGGAATAGCATTCTTTCCCCATATTGAACAATGCATTATTGCAAAAAATTGCAGTCCTGCCATCAATACTCTTGCAAATATTTCTTAGAAAATCTGTTTATTTTGATAGTCTATGTCTACATTGCCAAATAAAAGAAGATTAGAGTTTATTAGCTGACCTGCAGACTAGATTTCACAGGCTGGTTTCTCTTGACCCTGCTGAGGCTCTAGCGAAGACAAGCCATGTTGTATTTTTTCTCAGTCCCTGATCTCCTCTTGCTCTCAGTTATGCACCTCTTTCCTTGAGGTGTTTTTATTTCTGTGTGTCCTAACCATAGCCAAGGGAAAAGCCAACAATTAAAGAGGGTGGATGAACAGGAATTTCATCCTCTGAGTTGTTCCTGGTCTTTTATTATTTGGCAGTGCAGTAATTACTTGGCAGTGCAGATAGACCTGGTGGGACTCTTTTACTGACAGCTCTGAAGAGCCAGTGCTTATATCTGTCCTCACTGAAGAGGAAAATAAATGGAATACATATTCTGAAGCCATTTGTGCCAGTGTTTCAGACAGTCATCCTTCCCGTCTGTGCCTCTGCAATCCAGCCTACATTCAACCAATCCCACCAAGAAGATGAGAAATCTGGGATGTTTTGTAATTAAAGCCAAATAAAAGCAGATTACTTTAAGCTGTGTTAGATGAAGATATTCACATTTGATAAAGTGATTTTTTCAGCTACTGAGATTTAAAATGTTTATGATTGGAAAACAGTATTTAAACTCTTACTAGTTTAGCTACAATTTAGCTGAATTTGGTAGTTCAGCACACACTAAGGAAAAATGCGCTATTACCTCTGTGAAGGCAACAGCTTTTCAGATGAAGTGGTTTGCTAAAAGAGCACTTACTATTTTATAACATTTTTCAACCAAAGGCTTTGTAGCGTATTCTCTGTCAAATGAATATCTACCAAAGTAAAATACTTTACTCAGCAAATTTCCTATACTCTTTAGTGCTAAATAGACACTGTATGGTTGCAGGCTATTTTCCATCAACACATTTTGTATTCCAAGTGACAGCTTTTAGTTTTTATTAAGATGTCATGTTTCATCTTTAAACTATTTGACAACCTTGACATTAACATGTACTGGAAAGAATATGAAACATGATGCTTGTCTACTTACAGGATGCTTGACTCAGGCCATAGACAGTGATAGATGAATCAGAAAAAAAAGAAACTGATATTTTGGTGATGTGGTCATTCCTTCTTCCTTTCCCTTTCCCTTTCCCTTTCCCTTTCCTTTTCCCTTTCCCTTTCCCTTCCCCTTCCCCTTCCCTCCCCTCCCCTTTCCCCTTTCCCCATTCCCCTTTCCTGGAATAACTGTGTTCTTCAACAGATGCCGTATCATTTCATTAAGCAGTTGTACTACTATTCCTAAAAATATTGTGACAGCTATATGCAGCAGAAAATATTTTGAAAACTTCTAACAAAAGCATAAACTGAAGTTGAAATACTTTCTCTAAACTTTTAAAGCAGAGCTAATAGAAGCATGACTGCAAATTTGGAAAAAAATTTGCATTTCAAAAGGAAGACAAAGTATAGCAATACATGCATACAATAAGTTACAGAAAAATATATTTCAGGAAGATTTTTCCATTTTAGTTTCTCTATATTAAAATCTGTCTTTTCAGCACTTTTTCTTCATGTTCTCACTTTCTGATCCTTTCCTTCATAATTCACATAACTTTTCTCCCCTCAGTTTATCCTCTCAGATGTTACTTTCTGAAGTTCCTCAACTTCCTGCAAGTCCTCCTATGTACCCAGCTTTTTTTCACTTCACTGCTGTCCTGCTCCCATAAAAGTATATCTTAGTGATCAGTTCACCACTTTTGTCATATGACTCCTAGTGATGCATTCTAGATTATTTGGTTTCAAGCCAAATTGTCAGGTCAAAAGCACGAGTAGCAGGGAGGCTGTTCATTTGCAGAGCACATGCCAGGTGTAGTGAGCTTCCAGCAGCCAGAAGGCAAAGTTGGATTCACTCCAGGCAAAAATTCTGTCCTACTTTTTCTGCCAGTTGCTGGACACCAGTTGGTCTACCTCACTCTACAAAAAGAGACTTTAAAAAAAAAAGCTAAATGTCACCTATCACCTCTGGGTCCCCAGAACAGTCAGAAGTGAGCTGAAACTCGGAAGATTCTGTTCTTTTACAGACTGTATTTTTTTGCATGTGTTGGATGGTAGAGTGGTACATTTAAAGTAATTGAAGAAATAATTATTCAATTCTGCCTTTTATATTCAGTGGAGTGAGATATGCACTCCATAAGACAATTTGTCTGTAGAGCTAAGAAGGTAACTAGGATAGATCAGACTGAATTTCCCCTAAAGTTGCCTGTTTTTCTCAAATGAATATAAAAGAAGACAGAGGCAGAAGCATCAAATACTGATGTTCATCTATTAGAATCAAGACGTGTTGAAACTGAATACAGATATATGTATCAATAAGAAATTAGGGTTTACTGTGATAGAAACATTTAGGTGACTGATAATTCAGTCCAGTTTACAACTTCAAAACAGCACTGCTTGACTATCATTGACAATAGGCATCACCCATACCAGTTGTTATCACTGTCTGTTTGAAGCAGACATTCATCATCTAAGAGCACACAGTACCTTGGAGTGGATGCTCTGTAGTTCCTGCTAATGGCTATGGACCTTGCCATGATTTTAGTCACCGTGCTGGTTTTGTCAAGGTAGAGTTAATTTTCTTCACAGTAGTCACCGTGGGGCTACATTTTGGATTTCTGCTGAACACAGTGTTGACAACACACCCAAGTTTTAGTGATTGCTGAGCAGTGCTTACATGGAGTCAAGGTCTTTTCTGCTTCTCACAGCACCCCACCAGCAAATAGGCTGGGGGTGCACAAGAGCTTGGGAAGGGTCACAGATGGGACAGTTGATCCCAACCATCCAAAGGGATATCTGTTTGGTATCACATGATGCCATGCTCAGCATAAAACAATGGGGAAAGAAGAAGGAAGGTAGGGACATTTGAAGTGATGGCATTTGTCCTCCCGGGTGACCATTACATAGAGTCCCAGTTCCTGGAGACAACTGAACAACTGGAAGGAAAGAATGAATTCCTTGTTTTGCTTTGCTTGCATGTGTGCGGTTTTTCCTTTACTTATTAAATTTCCTTTATATTAACCTACAAGTGTTCTCACTTCTACCCTTCCCATTCTCTCCCCCATGCTAGAAGGAGAGAGTGAGTGGCTGTGTGGTGCTGAGTTGACATCTGGGGTTAAACCATGAGAGTCACCAAGTGCAAACTGGCCAATAGTGAGAGTTCTTTGATGAGGAAAAAAAAGGAGGTGATCCAGCGTATCCCATCATCCTCATCACTTTTTTTTATGCTTCTTCACTAAAAAAAAGGGAGGAATCTTATTTCTTTCTAACATAGTTCAGCTTATTTTGGTGACTAAGAATGGTTCAGAATTTGTCAGGCATTTTTCCTAGTTCTTCTGCATCTTTTTTCCATCTTTCAGGTTTTCCTGTTTGCGCATTTTCCAGTTCTCCTTTTGAGCAGTTCAACCATGAGTTTTGTTTTTCTTCTTTGCCTTTATATGTTCCTTAAATACTTAAGCTTAACTATGTTGCAAAATGTCAATGCATTGCTGCTGGACATTCTAATTTGGTGTGCTTATTTCAGGGTCCAGGGCAAGTAAACACTATTTATGCTTTGCTTAGTTTGTGATGTGTTGTGTCTCCTGAATGCAACAAGCCTCTACTTTGGCTACTAACCTGAAGCAAATCTGCTTCCTTCTCCAAATATGACAGTGAACCATAAAATCTGAGAACAAAGTATTTCACTGTTACAATTTTAGAGATTACTGTATCTAGATATGCAAACATATCTACCCCAGTGAAAACAAACAAACAAACAAAAAATTCTCCTAAGAGTATAGATTCTGTTTCCACTCTTTCTAGATAGCTTAATTCGTAACCCATGATACTCAGACAAATTAAGACTACATACAACATTTACTTTCAAGTTAAAATCATGACCATTTGTTTCCTCATTTCCTCATCATGACCATCAGTTCCTTTAGCAATCAATAACAGTTTCCCAGCAAAGCTATTTTTTTAACCACTATAGATAGTTTAAATGGCCTATCAGCTTGTCATTAATTCGTCTGTTGTCACTTGAGATGTGTCAGGTCATGCTATTCATAGTTTAAGCATTCCAATAGCATCAATTAGTCAGGGCGCTATACCATATAACTTACACTGTCCCCTGCAGAGTATTCCAGGCAGAATGTGTATGGACTGGACAAGCTATAGCAGAATCCTATTGTTTTGATACTGTTGTTCAAGAATTTTAGCTGATAGCAGGAAACCAGCTTTTTCGCAGCTCCTGTGGAGTTCTGCTCAATGGACTGGCAAGAGAGAGTAGCATTTTCAATAGATTTCCCTGAAAATATTTGATGCTGACAACTTGCCTTTAGCTGTCAAATTGTAAAACTGCCTCCACCTAAGTGACTGACCAGCCAAATACATTTAGGTTTCTATTTATGAAAGGGCAGGCTTTAAAATAAAAAATGTAGTTTTTCTCTGTCTAGACATAGCCACAGGAAGCATGAGATATGACAAAAAATTTTTCAGCATGTGTCACTACTCCAACAGATGTACAGGTGCACTTGGCAAGAGCCTTTTAGCGAAAGTCATGGTGAAACCACACACAATTTCATTAGCACCTGCTCTTTTGGTGAACACCTGTGAACTGCTGGCACATATCTGGAAGAAATGGGGAGGAACTTAGATAATCATCCTTAGCTCTGTGAATACTGTTGTCTTTTGAGAATTTCATCAACTTTTCACCAAGTGGATTTGACATCCTCCATGCTTTTAGAATAAGAAACATATTGCATTTCCAACAGACTTTATTTACACTTACATGTGTCAAATTAAGTAAGACTAAAAATGTGATTAGTAAAGGAAGCTGTAATTTAGAAAGAGGAAAAGTAAATTTTTCTGTAGATTTTGACCCACGTACATTTTTAGAATACTGGAAGTCTGCAGGGAGGGGGGGTCTTGGGATTCAGGTGAGGATGCAAGTTTTAGCCTCATGCCAACTTCCTTTTATAAGATCTTTGGCATTAGTCTAATATTTCCTGTTTCATCACTCTCTGGGGGAAAGAGGCAAATAACTTTTCAAAACAAAAGTGTTTCATAGTGTTTTGAAAAAAAACACAAACATCTGAATTCCTCACTGAACAAGGATTAGGAAGTAAACACAGTGAAAATTTGTATTGGAAATTCACATAGCCTTATTGATGACCTTCAGAAGTATCTGATTTATGCTACTTCTACAGATTGTCTCAGGATGAGATTAACTGTCTTTAGTAAGAATTTCCCTTAAGAAGTAAGAAAATCAACATTTCTATCTTAAAGCAGAGATATTACTTCTAAATCCTTAAAGTTGCATACTATTAATTACACCCTGGGGTTTATTTCTAAGAACTTTTAATGCTATACACACTTTTTCAGAGCTGTTCAAGATGAAGGGAATTGTGCCCAACAGGCTACTCTATATAATTTTATTGGATATCAGCATTTCCAAAGGAGCCATCCATAAAAAAATCCAGCAAGTTTGTTCTAATCAATACATTGCACCACTTTCTACATTCACTTCTTTTATGAAATCCTAGAGAAAAAAAGTTACTTTGAGAAAAAAGGGTAATACCCAGTAGAGATGTTTGGTAAACACCTTTTACACAGTCTTAAATGAAGCCAAGGTTTTGATTGCTCTGGTTTGGGAACAGAAAGCAATACAATAAATTTGTCATTTTGTGCGCATTTATCTGAATTAATTTAATAATGATTCAAAGTAATGCAATAAAAAAAGAAAAATACAAGATTTTAAGTACAGGATTTGAACATTTGGATATTAGTTTGAATTTGGATATTAGTTAAAGCAAAAATATTTCTGGCAGTGCTTGGGAAAATCCCAATAAAATAAGAAACAAAACCCCACAAACTAACAAAAACAACAATTACAAAAATGAAACCCAAACAACCTTGTTCTAAATGTCTTATTTTGATGGTGTTGCTTTCCCAATATAAAATTGCTTTTTGATTAAATTTTTTCCTAACCAGCTCTAAAAATGACTCCTCAGGTTAGTTAAAACAGTTTGCTATTTATTTTTTGTTTCTAGAAAAACTATACAGTGTTTGAAACATTGTGGTTTTTTTGAAGAAAAGCTAGGTGTACATTAGTCAATCTTAGTGTACTTCTAAATACTTTAAATTATTTAAAAGTTTTAAGTAACTGAAGTCTACTTTCTCTTTTTTCCCCCATTTTTATTTTTTTCATTAATTTCCTCAATTTCTCTAAATCTATCACTTGTGTTTGTTCTTAGTTTTTTATATTGCTAAAAATATATATATATATATGTAATTTATCTAACCTTTGCATCCTAAGTTTGTGTCAGATATTCAATTTCTCATTATAGTCCCTTCTAAATTTTCCCAGTTTTCTTTCTTATATATCTTTCTTCTCTGTGAAAACATTCCACATGACTAAATCAAGCTTTTTAACCAGGGCACTTTTCTGAAAATTCAGTTTATTATTGGAGCAATTAATGTACTGACATTAAGAAATGTATATTTTCTGCTCTTCAATATTTTCTTATTCCCTATGTCTGAATGTTATTCTTCTCAGCTGATTATTTTATGCATATTTCTCTTCTTTTTACTCCATACTTATCCCTATTACATCTCTTGCTTTTCCCCAATTTTATTTTCTCTTTGTTATCTCACATTTCTTGTATCTTATAATATTCCTGGTTTATCTTAAATCTTTTATTTCCATTCCTCTAGTGAGCTGGTTTTTTCAAAGAAGCACTATGAACTTTGCTGTTTTGGACTTAGCTTCCAAACAAGCAAATTTGGTGAGTGAAGCCAAAACTCTCTCTTCTCCTTCTTTGTGATAAAAATTCTTCTTTCCATTAGCTACTGAGTCTGGAGTGTAAGTGAAAGATTTTTTCTGTTCTATTGTTAATAATAAGAAAGGCTATTCAGAAAGAAAGCAAACACTGTAGATAAGTTCTTAAAGCAGTCTTATTCAACAAATGAGTTGCTACAAGACTGAATATAGGAGATAGAAATAGAGGTGACGTACCCACTCTTCTAAACAGTGATTTTCATCCATTCTCTAACATAATATATGCTGTATTTTTAAGGCTAATGGCATAAACATGAAACTTAAAAGTAATTGCTCTTTCTAGGCTTTTTGTTGCTATACTTTATTATTTGTTTGCTTTATTAACTAAAAGTCAACCACAGAATATGAAGCTATGCCCTTTGTTGTTCATGCAAACTGATGACTATGGTCTGGATGTAAATTTTAGCTAAGAGAACAGACCACGAAAAACTTCCAGATATAACATTAGAAACGTCCAGATATTGCAAGTAACAGAGCAAGAAATTGGAAAATAATGCTGTAAGAGATGAACAGGTAACAATATTCAAGACGTGGGGGACAACATGCTGAGATGGCTGAGATTTGAGGAGAGCACTGGAGGCCTGTGGGGGAAAAGAGTTTTATAGATTCTTTACAGAGGGTGATGACAGCACTTGTACTAAATTTTCTGCTCACATGCATGTTCTGATTAATATTTTCACTATCAGTCATGATAAGGGCAAGGGGAGTTGGAAATACATGATCTTTAAGGTCTCTTCCAACCCAAAACGTTCTGTGATTTTGTTATAAGCAGACACATGAGTTAGGATAAGAAGTCTACTGAAATTAGTCTTACTGTAAAAGAAGATAAACTGACTTGCATAAGATCTGGAAAATGATGAAGGGAGGTGGGACAGAAACCTGGCAAAACCCCCTTCTCTGAGCCACAGGCGGCAACAGAGTTTGATCAGGCTGGACAGAGATACAAAAGTGACCTTAGAATTTTCACTGATGAATGTATCTTAAAAGAGGAATAACAAGCTTTCTACCCTAGAGGGGAAATGATTCCTCATTGCTTTGTTAGTTGGCACCATCTCAATTGATGAAAAGGCACTTTTGGCAGCCTATACGGAGATTATGTTTTTACCCTTCTGGCTGAAATGAAAGTAATGATGAGAAAAGAAATCAGAATCAGCAGTGACAAAGCTCAAGAAATGTTGAGACAAAAAAAGCAGCAGCACTTACTTATCCACCAGGACAAGATTCAGCCTTACATCAGGAGAAGACTAAATCTGAAATGACTGAAAAAGGCCACTAATAAAAGAGAAATTAGTAAATGCAAAAAGTCAACACGTTCCTTCAGTGCCTCCTTGATGGTTCTAGAAATTTTAAAAGCTTTAAGATGTCTAGTCTCACACCATTAATAGTATGCTTGAATTTACAGATTTCTTCACATGGAAATCAGCAGAAGACCAAACATAGAATTGTAGAATCACAGCATCCTAGAATCTGTTGGGTTGGAAGGGACCTTCAAAGATCATCCAGTCCAATGCCCTTCTACAAGCACAGATATCTTTCACTAGGTCGTGTTGCTCAAAGCCCCATCCAACCTGATCTTGAAAATTAACAATGAAGGGGCATCCACAGCTTCTCTGGGGTACCTGTTCCGGTGTCTCATCACCGTCACCATAAGAAATATCTTCCTCATGCCCAATCTAATTCTGTTATCCTTCAGTTTAAAGTCATTGCCCCATCACTCCTGTTACTCACTATAACTTATAGTCAAAATCACAGCAAATGCCCTACAAAAATCCAGGTAGATGATATCTGTAGTTCTTACCTTTACAACTGATGCAGTCTGCGCATTGTAGAAGGCCACTGGATTATCCAAGTATATTTTGCCCTTGGTAAAACCATGACGTCTTCACTTCCCTATCTTCCATATGCCTTGACATGTCTTCCGGAATGATCTATTCCATGATCCTGCTGGGCACAGAAGTGAGGCTGGCTAGCAGGCACTTTCCAGTTGGTCCCTATTACCCTGTTTAAAAATGGGTGCAATATTCCCTTTTTTCACCCAGGACTTTGGCTGACTGCCATGCCTTTTCAAATACAGGAAGCAGCTAAGTGACTGCATCAGCCAATGACCTCATGACTCTCGCATGTATCTTATTGGGTCACACAGACTTGTGTAAGTTCAAGTTCCCCAAACATGATCTACCATGAAGGGAGGGATTTTGTTCTCCTAATCTATCTCTTGAGGTTCAGGGACTTGAGAAATATGACAGGACTTGTCCTATATTTGAAGTTTAATGGCAACGGAAGCTGATGATTTTATATTTTTCCATTTCCATTTCTAGAGTTTGTTCATATTATTAAATAGCTATGATTAGTCAGCCCATTAAAAAAGAAAAAACAAACCAAAAACAGTTGATGCGAAATACTTATTTTTAAAAATAAATACGTAATTTCTAAAAAGCTTTGATATTCTCTATGCTAAAAGTCTTTGTTGAATTTATAAAAATGTACATTATTTTCTTTTTATATGAACTGTATTTTTTGTTCAGTTGTTGCAGCAGTAATTGAATTCTAATTCACAATATAAGCATTTTTCACATCTAGTTTCCCATATTTTCAAGTTTGTCCTGTCATATGCCAGTTATTTCTTTTCCTTGTTTGCCTTGCTTTGCTTTGGCCCACCTTGCCTCACCTCACAACGCCTTGCCTTACCTGGCCCATAAAAACTCAAAAACTTTAGTGAACAACATTTCATGCTCCATCTTCTGTCATCAAACTCATTCAAGTGTTAGTTAATGTAACTTGGCACACATGTATATCAGTGCTCCATCTTCCTCTTTCCTCATTTTCCCAAAAGAAAAATTTTTACATAAAATGTTTAATCTGTTTGTGTGCTTTTTTCCAGGAGGGACGAAGACATACAAAATGCTTCATCAGAAGAGTAATGGATTTTTTGGGTTTTGTTTCATTTTTGTGAAAATTGATCATGCTCTCATGCTTGCAGTGAATCATAAATACTTTAATAGCTACTCAGAAGAATGTGGATTTAGGGTTTGGTTTTTTTTTTTTTTTCTTTATTCATGTAATTCACAGTCTTTTCAAAGCAAATTCAAAAAAGAAAAACAGTTTTGAAACAAGATTGATAGGAAGAAAAATGATAAGAGATCACCTATTTCACCAATGTTCATTTTGACAATCAAAATTTCACAGTCTTTCTAGAAAAACTGTTCCAGTTCTCAGCTATTATTACATTTAGAATAGTTTTGAGTTTGTTTTGGTTTGGGTATTTTTTGTTATTTTGCTTCTCTTTAAATCAACCTACAGGCTTCTTTTGTTTTTTTCTTTCCTTTTTCTTTTTTTTTCTTTTTTGCTAAACTTTATATTTTCTACTACCTAGAACCCAACAGGTTTTTATGGCCAGTGGACAGAAACAGCCATTTCCAGACAACGGTTTGTCTCATTCTAGGAAAAGATATTAATTAGAACAGATTTAGTGTCTTGATCTCTCCAGCAATGATAAATGGAATTTAGAACTACTTGATTGGATTTAAGTGTTTAATTTGAAATATATAAAATTCATCAAAATACATTATCTTTCATGAATTCTGTCAAGCTAACAAAGCATGCATAGAGGAGAAAGCAGAAAAGCATATCAGTATAGCAGGGAAGATAAGCATTTAATCAGGCATGAGATAGTATTCCAGACTGTAATTTCTACTTAGAAGAGAGAATTGAGTCAGATCACATCAACATAGTAAGTAAACCAGACTTTGTTTTAGCAAAAAAAACCCCAAACAAACCAAAAAACCAACCAAACAACAAAACCAAAAAAAAGAAGCAAAGAAAACCCCAAAACAAAACAAAAAACCCCCAAACCAAACAAAAGAAAACCGAAAACAAACAAACAAAACAAAAATAAACCCAAATCAAAACCAAAACCAAACCCAACCCTTCTAGAGGAACTTTGAGAAGCAGACAAAATACACTGGCCTATTTGTGAATGAAACAAACATTCCAGGATATGGTCTCAAGAGCAATCAGTACAAGCTTTGGTATCAAAATGCATATGCTCATTGACATTTATAACTCTAGCAGTACCACAGGTGGAAGTTGTGAAAAAAAAAATCTGTTCAAAAACAAAAACAAATGAAGCAAGAAGATAATGCAAGAATAAAATTATTTTGTATTTAGATGAAAACTATTTTCTTTCAACTTAAATAACATGGCATTAAAAATTTAAATCTCAAGTGTGAACAGAAAGCAAAACCTTATACTATAGATCTGGGATGTTTCCATGAAATTTGATAAGCTGGCTTCAGAAGGAAAACAAATCAGGGAATGAGCAGCGTTGGGTAAGACTTTGAAGGCATCAAGGAACAGAAAAAGCAAATAATAGACTTTCTTGTTTTAAGAGGACACTCCCATGTCCTCCAGCACCACTCCACCTGCAAGATATTTGCAGGATTCTGTACAATGACGTTAAGCTCTTTTTGTTCATAGGCTTTGATAGCATTGTATACACACTGTGATTTAGCATTTAATTTTTAATTTAGGTATTTAATTCTAGTTTTCTATTCTGTGGGAAGAACACCACATAAGTGAAGATTTGCCTTGAAGTTGTCCCTGCAACATTTCATTGGCTGACCTCTCAGCCATTCACTGTATTTTAACAAGTGACAGAAAAGGGTTTCAGGCAATCTCTCTCCTGATATATGTACCAGATGCCTGGACAAGAATAGACAAGCCTGCAGGATCATTGTTTTGATGCTTGGTATTTGACAATATTCTAAAATATTAGTGTTTTGAAGCTTGTCCTACTGTTTAATATCACCAAGGGCATGAAGATAATATGAACTAAGATGATTGATGCAGTAGCTGAAGACTGTTCCAATTTTGTAGCTGTACCAAAGAATGATTAAAACTGGGCCATGACAGATTTTAAATCAAATAGGGATTTTATTATAACTTTAAATATATAAATAAGATAGAGAACTCACATTTATTTTTTACCCCTTAAATGTGACCAAGTGTTGATAAGATAGCTACCCAATACAGAGCATTTCAGTATACAACCCCTGTCAGACAGAACATCTTGAATCGAAGAAAAAAATCAGAATGGCATCTCCTTGGGTCTTGTAATTTTCCCTTGATTTCAGAACTTAAATGGAGAGTTTTAGGTATAGCACAGGTACTTTCTTTTTTTTCCCATACTCTACCTTTTCCACTTCCAACAGCACATAACAAGTTTTCTTCCCAAGAAAGGCATTTTCAGAGAAATAAAATTTATTTCATATTCAAGTATGTTTTTCCTTGGTTTTGTGTGTTCTTTTTAAGCATTAACAAATATGCAAGATATCACTTCTGCCCTTTTTAAAAAAAAGCGTTATTATGTCTTTCAGAACAGTCTATTGACACAAATGTCTTTGTGCTGAAATTGGAAGCTTGAAGGCAAAATGCGGTTTGCCTTGAGGAGAGTGGTGAGACACTTTAACAGATAATGCCAAGTATGCAGAACAGGTCTTTATTGGTCTGAGTACATTACTCTTTGAACACTTTTTGCTTCCCTTGTCTGTGCATATATTTAACATTAATACTTGTGATTTATTTTTTGTTCATGATTTCTAAAAAATGTAATAGCAAGGGCTTATATTCTGTTGATTTCCTTTATGATTTAGATACTTGATCTGTGGGGGAAGTGCCTCAAAAACATCTGACCATGAAAGACCCATATTTAGGTATAACCCAAAGAACACACAATATATAAACATAAAGTTCAATGGTTTAATGAAAGGTTATGTTTTTGTAAAAACATAGGCTTTTGCTTCATATAGATTTTTATTTTTTCATAGTGATTTGAAGGGAGGTTTAAATTGACAGTTATGAAGATGCTAAAAATAAGACTAGAATATTTATTGTCACTGAAGAAAAATCTCTTTCAAGATCAAGATATTTCCTCCAGTTTCCACCAATCAAGAAAGAGGTGTGCAGGGTTTAATAACAACCTAAATGATCCACTGACAGTTTTACCAGCTAGGAGATCCTGAGCACAATGTGTAGGTAAGGCCAATGAATTCAACACTGCATAGATGACTGGACTCACAATAAATCTGATAATTCATCAACTGCACCTACAGAACAAAATTATTTGTAGAACTTGGTTTGAATGTGCAGATCAACATACACTGGCTGTTGGTTTTCAGGTGGAGTCTGAGCCAGGAGGGTCCATGCTTTAAGTTGAAAATAAATGGGTATCTTTCATCTTCAGTTCTGCAGGAAAAAAATCACAAATGTCTATAATTCATCTTTTAAAAAAATATATAAATATTATTGTATTCTAAAGATCTTTAATGCAAGTATACTATTAATTGAATGGAAGATTAATATGTCTTAGTTATGATGAAGTGTTATACTGTGATTCACTTAAACTTCACTTATTTCATAAATACTTACTATACAAAGTCTTACATGGGATTTAGATTGGAAAATATTGTGTAACTTAGTACATATTTTCTGGTTATCTTTAAAGTTGGATTAAATAAAGCATGGATGGTAATAATAATAATAAGGAAAATATAGCAAGTAAGAATCCTAATGTAGGTTTCTATATTCTGTTTTACTTATGAGCTCATTGTGCAGAATCATTTTTTAGTCAATGGGCTCAATTAATCTGTCTTAATATTGATGGCTATTTTTGATACTCTGGGGTTTCTGCAGCATTAGCACAAGACTGGCAGACATTACAAAGGACCTGTGGGAGAGCTGCATTCTAGAGTGGCAGATGGAGGACAGAAGAACACTTAAGCTCATAAAATGACACCAGACATCTTTGTCTAGGCAATTTGTTTTTCTAGCGGTCAAGAGATTCAAGAGACCTCAGATATTTCATCAACTGAACAAATGTAGTTGTCTACAGCCACAGTGTTTCTTAAAGGATGTAAGCTTCCTAGTACCTTCATCTGTAGCTGAAAGTAAGAGATGTCAACTGTATTAGTAATAATAAATTCTAATTATTAAATTTGGCTTTCTGAAAAGATAGGAGTTTCGTTCTGCATAACTATTTCCTCATGATAAGGAAGCATAAAGCTGAAAAAAATAATCAAATTTATTTTAAAATTTCCATTATAAAAGATAATTTAAAATAACTGCAAATTTCCTTCATGGCTAGTTACTCTCACTCTCTGAAAGCCTGTTTAGTTTCCCAGTCTTTAAAACTTCCATTAACATTTTTTGCTTTTCTGCTATACTGCATAGACGTCTAATTTCAAATTCTTTTTCCTTGTGTACATAATCATAGTCTGTGATTTATTCAGGCATTTAATCTTGCTCAGAATAAACCACGTGTATGCAGAGCAAAAATTGCTCACAGTAAGATATGCTTTCTGAACTTGTAATGATTTTATTGTCGTCAGGCTTTTTTTATTTGCTTATTTTTATATCTTGATATTCTTGAAATGGTTCCCTTAAAAACCCAAAAGGATCATTTTGAATCATTTAAATCAGAACTGGACAGACCATAGTCACTACAACACTGATGTTGAAATAATACAACATTTTTATTTAGTATCGCTGTGATATTATCCTATTTCCTAGCTGCTTCTATACGGTCCCTGTAGAAATAATTGGATTGGTGACTTTCAATTTTTTTTTTCTCTAGGTATTTCAATTTTGCTTTTGGTTTCTGTAGAAATTCCACAGATAAAATCAAAGGCTTACAGAAAAATTATTATTGCACCATTCACAACCTGTAATAGAAGACCTAAATTAGGACCTCTGACATCTCCTGTCTTAAAGGAATGGTTTTCCTTCTGCTCTATGAATGAGATTAAGTTAGAAAATGTGCTGCTTTCTTCCACAGATTCACTCAATATGATAGCAATTAAATATGTGCCTAAGTCTGTAAAAATGTCATCACACAATGACATGGAATAAATTCCTTATTGAGGTAAACACTTAGCATGTGTACCATAACATATTGATTGTTTTTCAGTGGGATGTTATATCTTTTCATAATGAGCAGCTCTGACCTACTTGTCATGAAGAAAGCATCTTCATAGATGGTTACCATAGTAAAATAGCAGATATTAACATGGAAGATCAATTTTAAACTTCAATCTGACATTTTATGAGACTACAGTAAGGAATATTGAATCCTAAAGAATACATGTTCATTTACTTTTAAATTTACTTCCCTCTGACTACCCCTAGGTCATACTAATGTTACCCTCTCTGACTTTCACATTTTGAAAGTCGAGTCAAATATTCAAAATATTTATTCCATCAGTTAATTTTGGAGAGCCTTGCAGATGGATTCTCATCTTTGATGCTCTCAATTGCACCCGGATCTCATAATGAGAGAGATTACATGGATAATATTTAAGCAATACAGTGCCTGACATTTTAGCACTTTTTTGAAGTGTGTTTTTCAGAGGAGGATATCCTTTGGTTAAAAAGAAAAAGCAGA
Source organism: Corvus kubaryi (assembly GCF_017639235.1). Lineage (NCBI taxonomy): Eukaryota > Metazoa > Chordata > Aves > Passeriformes > Corvidae > Corvus > Corvus kubaryi. The sequence continues at coordinate 39,544,578 of NW_024580667.1, read as the reverse complement.
AATAATATATAAAAAGTTAATTTAGGGTTTTGTTGTGTTTTGTGTTCCACATATATGTCCTGACCAAGTCTGCACAGCTATCTGTGTATTGCATCCCTACTAATGTATATGTGTAGCAGAGATTACAAAGAAAACTCAGTAGGCAGTCCACAGAACTTCAGAAAGCAGGACTTCAAAAAACATGAAACCAAATCTATAAATAGTACTATAAAAGATGAAGATCTGACCTTATATGTCTGAGAGATAGCTTAATTAAGAGAAGAATTAATTATTAAGGCAAGTTATTTTGGACAAAATAGAAAGGCTAGGTTTTGTAAATATGTTTTGCCTATATTTATGCATACTCATGTGATGTTCACACATTGTGTGAGATTACTGCTTCATTTAATCATAGAATCATAGAACGATTTGGGAAGAGACCTTAAAGATCATCCAGTTCCAACTCCCCTTCCATAGGCAGCTATGCCAGCCATTAGACCAGATTGCTCAAAGCCCTGTCCAACCTGACCTTGAACACTTAAAGGGCTGAGGCATCCACCACTTCTCTGGAAAACCTGTTCCACCATCTCACCACATTCATAGTAAAATATTTCTTCCTAACATCTAATCTAAACCTGCCCTCTCTAAGTTTAAAGACATTCCCCCCTGTGCTATCTCTACATTCCCTTGTAAAAAGTCCATCTCCAGCTTTTCTGTAGGGCCTCTTTAGGTATTGGAAAGCTTCAAGAAGGTCTCCACAGAGCCTTCTCTTCCCCAGACTGAATAGCCCGTGCAGCCTCTGCCTGCCTTCATAGAGGACGCCCTCCAGCCCTCTGATCATCTTCATGACCCTCCTCTGGACTGGCTTAGACAAATCCATGTCCTTCTCATGTTTAGGCCCGCCCCCTGAGCTGGATGCAGCACTCCACGTGGGGGATCATGATAAATCCCCTGAGATCCCTCTCCAGGCTCTGGGCGTCTCCTGCTGGCCCTGCCATCAGACTGTGGACTGTAGGACAGATTGGCATCCCCCGGCAACTTTAGTTTAAATCCCTCTTCACTAGCTTATCAAGCCTATGACTGAATATGCTCTTACACTTTTCTGACAGATAATACTCCCTTCAGTCCCCAGCAGAACAGCTTTCTCAAAGTCAGTCCCATGATCTAAGTAGTTGAATCTCTGGCTGCAGCATCAGCCCTGTAACCATTTGATGACTTCAGATTTCACTGGCCCTTTCAAACCCCTTTTCTCTGATTGGGAGGACTGACAAAAAACTAACTGTGCTCTGCAGACCCTTACCACCCCTCCCAGGACTTTGTAATTCTTCTTAATACTACTCAGCCTGCTCCTGGCTGTATCACTGGTGCCCATGTGAAACACAGCAGCAGATCACAGTCAGTGAACAGTACAAGGCTTGATAGTCTTTGGTTGACATCCCTGACACAAACCTTTGGTAAGCAAAATGCCTCTCTAGATAGCACATCAGCTCAGCAAATGCCGCCATACCTCTCAGAAGAAAATCATCTACTACTCTTTGCCTTTTCTTAATTTTGCCTGTTGTTATATGAGGAGCAGACGGGCTGCCTTCCTCAGCTCCAGTGTCTGTCCTGATGTGACAGGTCTTCTCTCATCAGCCTGCAGAGCAGAGAAGCTGTTCTGCAAGGGCATCTCAGGCTTTGGGGGAACTCTCTTTCTCTTGCAGGTCCTTTCCATTGCAAGCTTCCATTCTTCTGCATTTTTGCCCCACCTGCCTTCTATGTGTGCCAGTGGGGGAGGTTTTGGTTGTTTGGCAGTGGGCTGTGGGTTCACTGCAGACTGCACTTCAAGCCAGCTATCTAAGCCCTTTCAGCCTGTCTGATGCTACACAGCCTTCTCACCATCTCCTGCAGCTCAGCCACGTGCTGCAGGAGGTCCCCATCCTGGGTACACCTTTTGCAAGCAGGTCTGCTGCCTGTCCCTGATGCATGAGAAAGATCCACTGCCATGCCAAGGTCTGACTGACACACCATGACCTCATCGTGCTCCTCTGCCTCCTCTATCCACTGTACTCCTGGTCACAGTGCTCACCAGGGCTGCTCTTTGTGGGAGTGACAGGCAGCTGTCGTTACTCCTCACCCTCCCCAAACCTTGTCGGCTGTTCTCCTGCTCATGGTGGGTCTCAGTGTTTCACTCAGCTTTCCTCATCTCAGGAAAAAAAGCCCCAGAACACATGGAAGGTTCCCAGTATGAAAGAAGGTAGCGAAGATAACACTAATGCTATATAAGAGATCTTTGAGTACCATACCCCATGCCAAAAAAAAAAAAAAAAAAAAAAAAAAAAATTCTATTTCTAAGATGTTTGTAGGAAAAAAGAACTTGAAAATTTTTCTGAATTGAAATGATGCATAACAAAAACCAATGATAAAAATGCTGACTAAATTTCTCAATTTCTATGACCTAGATGCCTAAAAGTTAAATTTCTTAAAAAGGATTCCTATGAAAATATTTTCTATAACAGCTCAAACTCAATTTTTGTTTTTAGTAAATTTCAGTACACAAAAATGCTTCATGGACTTCATTAGAATACCCTTTGAAATTAAACCCTAGGTTGATATTGTAGTAGAAAGTGATTAGTCTAAAGCACTTGGCTCATAAAGAAGAGTGAACACAGCTATTATAAAAGTAATACCTGCTGTAGGAGATCATAATGACATTTTTATTAGACTTATTTTCACTTTTCATAGGAATATATTTCTTTTTCAAGATTATGTGAGATGCTGAAAAGCACTGACTACAATTCTAATGAATACTTTTTCATTCAGTTTCCATTGTAGAAATATGAGGTATTTAAAACATTATAGATATAAATGCATTGTGTGTTTTTTTCTCTTTTTCCCTTTTTATCTTTTACTCTTTCTATGACTAAGTGCATCACTAGGTGAGCACCATAACAGCAAAAAGAGTAAAAGTAAATTAATCACCAATTATTATTCAGAGAAAGTTCCCATTTATTTCAAAGTTTCAAGGGGACTGGTAGGTTGATCTGTGAATGTCCTGCCTGCTGAGCTCCTGCTGAGAAAAGGTCAGTGTCATTCATTGTGTCATTTTTCTTTTCCGCTGTTTTTGCTCCTTTTCTGTTAGTCAGCAATTCTATACTATGACAATTATTTTCTTACTCTAGACTGTTGGCTGGACTTTGGCCCTAAATTGTATGGCTTGTGTGGCATGAATAACCATTAGATCCCAAACTTCAGTAGAACAAATACAAACAAGTTCTAGTAAATCCCAGGATTAAACATGGGGAGTAGGGCTGATGTTCAGTCAGTAGCCTCTGTACCACCTGACTCATATTACCAATCTGTTTTGATAGTAAAGCAAGTAGAAATCAAGACAAGTTTTTAGGCTTAGGTGAGGTCTAGTGACCAGTGATCTTTGCAAGCAGCAACACCACCATATCTGATGGGCCATGGTGTTACAATACATTCAGGAATAACAAGACATTTAAAACTTTTGTGCATTTATTTTATCATAATAAGAAAGATGTTCTTGATCTGCTGGCACTCCATAATTTAATAAAGAACTGAGTATGGTTAATACATTAGAAGGATATTCAAGGAAATCAAACAAAAAGTTAGACATGGTACAGTGTTACGGAAAGCAACTTTTTTAGATGAACACCTAGGGGGAACAGAGCATGGTCAGAGTCCTTTTCATTGTGTTTCATCTCGAAAAAGCCAAGCCCCATTTTCTGCCCACTACTCCAGCACACTTCAAAATCAGCTTTAGCCCACAGCCCATAGTTCAAGATCCTCATTTTACTTTTCCCCGGTTATCTTTACCAGGAAATGTAGTTGCTACATACAGCTATTGCTAGCTATGGTAAAGGTTAACAATTTTAAGAAATTCTGAGATTTTAATAGTTAGGGAAATAATTTGTGATTAACATTTTGTCCTGCTTAAGTTATCCTTTTGGAGCTCATTGTAATTTCCATACAAAATTTTCTTTAGTTTGGGGTTTTTTGCTTAAATTACAACTAGATGAGTGGTACTGATCATCCTTTTGCACGACAGCCTAGTGACGGAAAAAATTGTATAAGTACATATAATACAATACATAAATATAGATTTTATAATAGTTATACAAATAGATTTTATAATATATATGCTTCTGTATACATGTATATACTATTTAAATAATGTAATAAAAACCAACGTTTTCTTGTCACGAGCTGTGGGTGCAAAGTAGGGACTCTGGTCATATATTAGAAAAACTGAATTTGAATTATTATGTGAAAGCATATTCATTCAAAATGAAGCGTTAAATGTGGATTCAGAGTACATCGGCAATTCACATAAAGCTCTCAAGTGTACAACTAACAAAAGACAACTGAACTGAAAAACATGAGAAATCAAATATTTTGTTGCATGAAAGGTGAGCGGAATGAAAAATAGTATCTGCACAATTTTAGAAAGGAAGAGCAAAGATTGTTGTTGAAATAGAGATGGTGGACATGCAATACTTTGAGACTACACAAACATCATACAATTACACTCACCAGATTTTCAGACCATAGCAGTTTTTATCTCTTGAAAATGTTTTACTGTTTTATACAGACTTTCAGGTTCACTGCCTGCAACCCTGTTTTTGAACTTGTAGTCTTAATATGCCATATCTTTTACTCCGGTCTTAATTTACTTTAGTTTAAAAAAGATTATTAGAAGCTATGGAGTGGTCTTTGAAATTGTACTAGTTTGAAAGCAAACTAGTGACAGGCACCAAGTCAGAACAACAATTTAATAGCAAAATTTAAAAAAATAAATAAATAAAGGCAGAAAACACTGGTTCAAACTGACAGAGTCAGAATACAACCTGACACCCTGTTAGTCAGGGTGGCGGTAGCAGTCCAAAAAGATGGTGGCTGCAGTCCCCTGAAGTGGTGGATGTGGTTCTGTTGAAGCAGTGATCCTGTAGAAGGGATCTGCTCTTCCTCAGAAGGTCCAATGGTGGTTATGTAGCTCTTGTCCTCTGGGAATCCAGTGGAAAGGGTGCCTGTGGTGTTTGGAATCTCAGATTATATCCAGAATGGAATGCTTGGTTCCTCCCTCTGGGTGGAGCGTCTCACAATGGGATGATGAGTCATGAGGCCAGGCATTGGTGGGCTCATTAATCAGACGATAGTCTGGAGGGAGGAGGCAAGGGAACACTGCCCCCCTGGTTTCAACAGCTCATGAGGATGGTAATAGAATACACTGCAACCCAGGACAGAAATGTAATTTGCTTTTTACAGAGAACAGAATTGCAGACCCGTCAGAAGTATTCTTTCAAATATATCCAATCATATTCACCAGATAGAATAATTTCCTGAGCTGCTCAGTTTTTAACCCAGTCCACTCCTGGATAATTTTTCAGGGTGAAACCTAATTCTTACCTAATCCTTATCAAAGGGGAATTGTTTATTGCAGGCATTTTCTTCTGAAGGAATACAATGAAGACAGGCAAACAACAATATGTTAATAACAGGGAGTAACAAGTGAGAATCTACTAATGGCAGCACACTCACAAAAATATTTCTATCTCATTCTTCTTGACTACTCTTCAGCATCAAAACTAGCAGTAAGACATTTCTCATTCAGATGCTATCTACATTTCTAATAATTTTCATTTTCAATTGAATACAGAAATAACTTTGTCTTCAATAGTAATTTTAGCTCTGTACCATAATTTTGAACATAATAAGATTTGTCAGGTAGAAGCTAAGACACAGACTGATGTGAGGGTAGGGGAGAGCACAGGTAATATGAAATGCTGATCCTTTCTAAGGAAAAACAATAAATAATGAGAAACAGTGAGGTTTCCCAAGATCTGACTATTTTTTAAAATAGTAATAAATTGCCTTTTAGATTAAAAGTATGTTTCCATGAAGATTTATAAATCTCTCACTAGATATGAGAACAAACTACTTAAAAGTGCAAACATTGTTAAAAGAACTATTATAACCATGTAGTGTTGTTCTGCTATTTTTTAAAATAGCATTTTAAATAGGAAATGCTTATGAAATTTGCTTTAATGGCTAGAAAATGTGAATTATTTGTTTCCACTTATTTTAGAAGATGATATTTTCCCAAAGGTTATTGACCTAGACCACAGTTCTAGCTGTCATAATTTAGAGATTTATTAAAATTACAATAAAATAAGCATCTACATTTGTAAAGAGGAAAGCTATAATACAATTATTTTTGTTCAAAATATGAGGAATTTATTAATATAGTTCATACAATTTTATGGGAATTTTTAGTATGCACTGAATTTAATGAAAACGTGAGTATTAACTAGAAGAAATAAACTTGTATATGAGTTTGGGAACAGGTCCTTGTCAGTGAACATTTTGTTCAATTACAACTGATAAATTAGGCATAAAAAGTACCTCACGACAATGAAGATAATAATACTACTAATAAGAAAGACAAATACTTCATAGTAAACAAAGAAGTCTCTTAGTTGTTTTCCCAGAGAACTGCAGTTCAAATAAATGCAGGGGGAGTGACTAACATGCACATTTTCAGGAAGAAAAACTGAATACTTTCCTTCTGCATATGTAGAAGATAAGTTAGAGCTGTGATTATATTATTTATATTTGAATACTAAAACGAATTAAAACAAAAGAGTGTAAATATGCACATACAAAAATAGGACAAGAAAATTTAAAGATAAAATAGTGGTTTTTAATAATTTTAAGAGTATTCAATTTAATTGGGAAGATGTGCCTTATTCTTGATTAGTATATGTTAAAAGAAGTTTAATTCATTTGCCCACATTTAGCATGATTTATGGATTCAGGCATGGGTATGGCAGGCACTATACAATATCTATGGAAGACCCTCTGCACTCTGAAACTGCAAAAAGCCAGACTCCATCAAAGGGAATCCCATAATGTCACATGCCTATGCGTGAGAAGTTTATACAAGCTCACAAGTTGGAGCTTCACTTTTGGTTGTAGAAATATAAATGCAGGGCTTATTTGAATGTGGGTGACTGTATATGGAGTATGTGTGATGTCCTTTACAGTCAAGGGAGTGCTGGAGATGCGCTCAGTTGCTTGTCTGCCTTCTGCAAAAATATGGATCTCCCAGAAGTTCCGTAGTAAGTCCGCCAGTCCTTTGTGCATGTTTCAGATGCCACATGGTATCTCAGATAACACTAGGTGTGTATATTTAGGCAAACCTAATGAACTTTTGGTCAACACTGACAGTGGAATTTGGAGAATTGTCTCTCTGAGAGTAGGGGTCTAATGCTCTCCAAGCTGCACGTACCCTTCCAAGGATCCACCAGAGCTGCAATGCAAGACATAAGATCTGGCAGGCAGCTGCTTCCTTCTGGAGACAGAGCTGGAATGTAAGTCTGACACTTTAAATATTGAAGGCCTGTGTTTATTATGGCTGGTCTGACCTCCAAATGTGAAATATATTAAATCAAGAACAATGTGACCATTTATTGACATTAAGAGTGGGCTTCAGATGTCTAAATGCAGATGTTCCATAGCCTTTTACAAACATCAGGACATGCTGCCGAGTCGCTATTTGCCTCTTCACGTGAGCACAGATCTACCACTCCTGTCTGAATATCACTAGTATGTCAAGTAATTTGAAATGAGCATTTATTCTCTACACGTGATGGTCTGCTGATGGAAGTGAGAGGTTACCAGGCAGAGGCCACATGACACTTCTTGCTGCCTCAGCCAAGTGAAAGAGGGAGTTCCACTGACACGTCACAGTTCTGTTCCACCACTCTGCAATACCCAACATCCTTTGTAAGCAAAACTCTCAGTACCTCTCCTTTACACATGAAGTGGCTGCCCCAAAGGTTTAGGATGGCCACAACAGGACATTTGACTACGGATTCATTTCCACTTCTCCTGAAAGTATAAATTTGTCATTTGAAAACATCTGTGGCAGAGGATAAGTATGCGATCTCACCTTGCAGACCAATTGTTGGGCTTGACCCTGTCCTCCCCTAAGCAGGGATGGTTCTTTCATAAAATTTCTGCCTTCAACTGTGTAGGAGGATACCATGGTGAAATCAAGCTTAAGTGATGGCAAAATTAAGGTGCCAAAGTTAAGCTTAATGAATTACCAATTGATTGTTCTATTTTTCTTTCTTAAATATTTAGTACTAATGCCCCAAGTATATTTATCAACAGCAATTCTGAAATTGTATTTCTATTGCTTTGATAAACTGCATTATTCATAAATGTGTGACTGTGAAAGCCTTTATTGAATGCAACCAGATTTATAATAAGAAATTCTGCCCAGCCACACCCACCACTCTGATATCTGAGGACCAGCTGGAACACAATGGGATGTATTTTCTGCCAAATTTCTATACTCTTAGTGCAACACAGCATAAAAATATTACTGTCTATTTTAAGATTAGTAGGGAGACTACAGTCTTAATTTTGCCACAGTGGTTTGCCATAATTTTCCAATGTCAAATTCAAGCATTTAATCCCAATCTTTTTCTCAAAAAAAAATTAAGATTTTATCACAATTAATGGAAACATATGCAGTTTTTGAAGAGATTAAGCTTTTCAGAACCTACTTATTACTATGGAATAACATGCATTTCTTGAAATATATAAATTATTTTCTTCAATTAATAGAAAAAAAAACCCCTCAGCCAAACACTAAATTCCCCTCTTGGGTATTTTGAAAAACCTCGGTCTATAATTTTATAGAGAAAAGAGCAGTGACATAAAAGAAATTAGGGAAACAAAACATTACTTACTTTTCTTTCTTAGAATAAAGTTGTAGAGCTGTGTGTAAAGGCACTAGTCTTGTAGGTTTCTTCCTATGTTTTTAGTAAACTTTAAGCCACCTTTAAAAAGGTCTGTAAAACTTAAGGTGGTGTGGTAAATAGGAATATTCAATTCCTAGCTGTGTAAGCATAGATATGAGAAAATACCAAATACTTTTTTTTACACAACTTCTGTATACACTGAAGAACAGTCTTGCAATAAAATAACAATTGTTTCCTTCATTGTGTATGCCTTACATATCCTTCAACAATTTCATTAGTTACTTGGTTTGATAGTTTACTCTTTGTAAAGAACACCATTGGTAGGTTTTTCTTACTTCATTTTATCTTTTGTTGAAAAGAGTAGGCTCATTTTTAGCAGTTAACTTAGTACAGAAAAGGACCATGGTAATAAAAGACCCATTTAAAGCATAGTAATGCCTGCCTGATATATCCCCTGAAGTCATCTGTGACAATTAAGCATTGAATGAGGACGTTTTTTTGAATTTCTGAAGTGAACAATAATGGATCTGGCAATATTACTACCAGTGGCATAGAAGCAAATATAAAACCGTTGCTGACAAAATACGCAGATAGCACAAAGATTGACGAAGCATAAAACAATGAACTGTGCAGGGCAGTCACACAGAATGAACTGGGTCACTGCTCAAGCTGAGTTCACTAAAACAAACCATGATTTCCATCCAACAAACCCAAGTCTGTCTAGAAGACAGGAACATAGGCCGTGCTTACTCATGCAAGGAAGAGTATTCTGGCTAGCTAGTGCATAGAAAAAAAATGTTGGGGTCATGGTATACAAATAATTGAATCAGTTACTAGTACAATGGTATGGTACAATACCATATTATGCATCTTACTAGAAGTTTCATCTATAAGGTTTAAGGAAATTCACAGAAGATCCCATAGGATGATGTTACTACTGTGAAGAAAGCAGTCTTCTGAGCAAGAACTGAATGCGTTCAGTTTAACAGTGAGAAACTAAACAATGCCTTCTTTATTTATCATTCTCTTGGAAGAAAATGCTAAATTCTCACAGCCTTTTTATTATTCTAAAGCACAGCAAGAATTGATTTCTGCTTCTGAAGCTGAACAAAGCAAAAAATTGGACAGCTAATTATTGTCAGAGATGACGGCAGAGGTGATTTTGTCATAATTACTTATTGAAGTTCAGTAAAGGGTAATGGTGTGAGTGCAATTGTTTGACATAGAGAAGGCCAGAGAAAATATTGCAATAATCACAAATTATCTAAGATAATGTATGGAAACCATTATTTAAATTACTGTGAATCTGACAGATTATGCATCTTAATATTTTCAAATTTCTTTAGAAATGCTATTGAAATCAATGAGACTAAATAAGATAAACTCATACTTTAAAAGGGAAAAAGGTAAAAAGTCGACATGGAGGAAGAATAAATTTAATTCTATAAAGAATTTTGAGTTTACAGAATTTTTAAAGTACATTTTTAAATTTAATTGAACATTTCTCAGCACATTTCTCAAGGCAAAGAGTTCAAGAAACATATTTCATATCTCAGCAGTTTGTATTTGTTCTAAAAATTGAAGACTAGTTTAAACAAGAGCAAGAATTCAGACAAGTAATTTAAGAGTAAGTGTTAAAATGGTACATCCTGATTCCTTTGAAAAATTCTTGTAAAATTAACACATTTTCAAAGCTTTTGAATTTCTATTAGAAATATTTTTATACTCTTTCATCACAGTTTTACTCTTTATAAGAAGTAATTGACACAGGATTAAAAAAACAAGTCCATCAGTTTTGCAACTATACATATTACTGGCCTGTGTTACTTTCAATTCACTATGAATTGTACCCTGATTTTTTCATTCTTATTCACACATGAACATGTAGTGACATCTAACTTTTGGAGGAGCAGTGAATGATAATTTAAACATGATTAGTTACACCACACATGACTGGCTGACCATTGACTATTGTAGTGCAGGAGTGTTTCGGCTGGGCACTGTAAAACATGCAAATGTGCCTTCACGGCATCTCTAAGGAAGCAAATATTAAGTTATCATTTTCTTTTCATAAAAAAAATCTACTTTTGAACTACTTCCAATTGGTGCATGCAAAGCTGCTCAGGCCGGTACTGCTGCATTGATAGACAAGAAATTATGGGGAAACACTGAAAGTTTATTTTTAAAAGGTGTACAATTTTGATAGCAATTTTAAGCCACTTAGGATTTGCAGATACAAAAGTAAAATAAGATCCTCTTTAAAAGATACTCTTATTCACCATCAGTAAAAGGTCCAGGTTCACTTTAAAACATTAGGGAATGGAGATTTAATTGCAAGAAAAATTATTTATTCAGTACGAGATCTATCTGCACTCCAATGAAACACTAGTGATAGAATAGATATGTGAATGAGAGCAGAACAGGGCCAGAAATTTAAGTGTTAAGATTTATGTTTTCTCTAGTCAATAGCGTAATTTTGAACTGTCTTGTTAGAAACACATTTAGTTATGCTAGTAGCCAGACAACTATTTAAATTCTTCAGGTTCAATTTAAAATAAACATCAAAAAATGTCTGCTTACCAGAAGCTCTGTGAAAGAAATTGAGGCTCATTATTTGCTTTTGAAATCAAACATCCTATGAGATAACTGCACAGCAACGTATATGTGTTGAGTGCACACAGCTCACCAATCAGTTCAAACATCAGCCTTAATATCAAGATTCTTTTGAACTACACTTACAATTTCTTCACAGAGGAAAGAAAGTAGTTTTAAAAAAATGAATGTAAATAAATATGAATTAGTTCATTCATAAAAGCCTCATTTGGGGAAATGTCATCACAGTTCATCTTTCTAATTATCTTCAACATGAGTATAATTTTTGCAAATATGGTCTTTGGAAGTGTATAAGTTTTTAGAAGATATCACATCAAGCTCATGGGTAAATGAGATTCCTTAACTCTAATGGTATAACATGCGGTGATGAGAAAAGGGTGGAGGGAAAGTTAGCCAAATCTTCAGGGTGTTCTCTCTATTATGAAAGAGAAAATGCAGTGCATGCTTTAACTGAAATTGTACTGAATTACATGGTCACACTTTTTATCTCTTTTGTTGTTGAAGTCTTCAGCTTGTGTTTTATGCATCATTTTTGCAAGCATTATACAAGATACAGTGGCAAAATAAAGTGCAAGTTAGACATGAACCTGAAAATATCAAGAGATAGGGAAATACTGCTGACTCCATCAACATGCAGTCAGCCCTATTGTATCATTAGGCATTAAGTCCAAATCTGTGTTCTTGATGTTAGAAGTGATAGTCTTCACTTCAGAAGGTGTACTGAATGAAAAACAGATGGCAAGAAGTACATAAAATGTTCCTTTCCATTTGCCAGGAACCTCATAATTTTTACTCTTTTGGCTATGAATGGGCTTAGAATGATTAATGTTGTCATGACTGACACCTTCACGATAATGAGTTCTTTTTTTCATGTACGGGCATCCCTTATTTAATGTCAAAACATTCGTTAACCAACAAGCTTGACCTGAGGCTAGATCTGACACCAAACAGTAAATCTTTCAGTAGCAGCTGGAATTTTTTTATCATTTGTTCCCATGCTTGTCCATTCCTGCCTAGCAATATCTAGACTTAAATTGTGGAATTTGTCCATTTTGTTGCAATGCTTGTCCTGTGAATGTCTCAGTGGTCCCTGAAAATTTCCTGTGGACACCAAGAAGTCTGCTTCTTCCATTTCCACGGTGAAACAGCATTTAACATGCCATGCTACAGGCAGAAATGAGCAGAGAGGAAGCCACAGGGTACCTGGAACAGTTTTTCATTCATGCCAAACAGAGGACAAGAATTCTGAGACATGTAAGAAAATTACTGTATTTTTCCAACTTCGCTTTTTTTAATTTCTGTATTTGAGATAAAAAATACTTTTATTAACAGCTGATTTACTAAGCTTCTGGCAATGGCTAAGAAGTCTCAGAGTTGCTTACATTTTAACCTTAGAGCACTTTTAAAGATAATTATCTGTGCTGCCTTTATTAGAGGATCTCTGAAAGTGTTTTTATAAAACTGAAATGAGTAGAAGCACAACTGAACTCACTCACTGGAGAAATAATTTCAACATCCAGCTGTGTCAGTCATTTCTTCTGAGCTTTTAAAAGATCATTTTTTGGTTTTGAGAATTCTTTTCACATATTAAATATCTGGGATCTAAAGAAAAAACAATAATGATGCACAAGTTAGATGATTAGTACATACATAGCCAGAAGGAGAAATAACTGAGAGGAAATATCAGTCCTCTATACAGTTGAAAAAGCCTTGGCCTTAGCAGTGAAGTTCACCCTAGTTTCAAGGATCCTCCATCCTTTACATTCTTCCCTGTGAATTCATAATTTTGATACCTCTTTTATAACCTTTAAACCTCTCCTGTGGTATAAAACTATTCTTATTAACAAATAGTCTAAAGTGAAATGAGGCCAAGTGCAATTTTGAAACAGTGTCACTAGACATGAGGTTAAATCTAAAGCTAAAGGTAATCCCAGGATCCCGAAAATACAGCTAATCCCATTTTCAAATGAGATGTTAATATCTCTCATGTTCTTTGAAGCCCTATGATGTTCAAACAAAGTGTTAAAATAGCTCAACAGTGTCAAAGAAGTTTCTTACTTCATGACACTATCCAACTTTTGTATCTATCCTCTTAGAATGAGCTATCTGTTTTCCTCATTTGTTCCTCTCCATCAGCAGTAACACATGGTGCAAGTCCTATATCTTGGAAATCCATCATAGGAGTGCTAACAGAAATCTATATCTGCATCCCCTCTGCCCTTCTTTTTATATGTTTGGTTATATCTGTTTTGGTTATATCTGAATAAAGATGTGCAAGATTCATGTGAGTCGCTACGAATATACAATTATTTTGAAGACAATGCACAGGTATAAATACCTCTCTGAGCTGTAAACTATAAATGCAGATTTAAAATCAACCTTATTGTGCTAATTTATATTGGATTTTTTATAGGTGATGGTACTTTTGAAAGACTTTGTTCCACTGTATTTTAGACTATTTTTCGACTGGATGTGAATAACTTCCCTTTATAGGACATAGTACCTTATCTCAGCAAGACATCTCAAGGTGCTTTAGAAGAGATGTACAATAATTAATAACATAGCTTGCAGTGCCAAGCTAATGATGGGAAGCAAAGAGAAAAACAAGTCAGTTTTCAGTTTTGATTTAAAGCACTCTGACATTCATGGCATTTCTTGGCAGAGAGTGTTAAACCAAGGCTTTTAAATATCTGAAACAGCAGCATCCCAATATAGCATGTACTGAGATACTAGCAGGACAAGTACGGCACCTTGATACGACCTGTTAGTGAAAATGCGAGTACTGGAAGAAAATTATATGGGGTTATTTTGGGGGGGTTTTGGTTTTGGTTGGGTGGTTGGGATTTTTTTCTATCTGAGCCTGTGTGATTCTTAAAAAAGGACCATTAAATCAAGATTGTTTGGAAATTAGTAAGACACAGTTCTGTCACATTTTTTAAGACAGAACTGGAGTTGTATGCTACGGATGTCCAGTCAGAATTCTATAAATATTATTTCATTTTGTACAAGCATGAAGGATGTGTTTATCTGTGCACAGCACAACTGTGTGAGGAAAAGGTATTCTAAAATAACTGAAGAATCATGTCTACCTTCAGCATTGTATATTCCAGTCTTCTCAATATACAGAATATTTTGGAATTCTTCATGGACACTTTTTCACAAATATAAAGTGTTTCTGATGCAAATCATCGAGAAGTATCAATACAAGAGTAGACTTGCCTAAAATTTCTCTAACAGAGAAACTTAGAAAAGTAACTGTCCAGAAATGGCAGGCTCTTCCTATTGGCTACATTTACTGTATGCAAATACCTCAGATTCATGAGGAACCTGAATTTATGACATTTGATATGATGGCACAGGTGAAAGATCTGTCTACTACATCTAATCCCATGCCCTAGCCCTTATATTGTCTAATAACAAATAGTCAGATAAATTTTATAATAAGCAGTCTATATCTGATGCACCACCTTGGCTTCTGAAGATGGTGATTCCTATATGAACATCTAGATCATAACATTTGATAGCCATTTCTATATTTATAATAATTAAAACTCCACACCATCTCATGCATTTTAAATGAATTCATGTTTTTGTCATTTCCATCTTTTGGCAATGTGTTAACTAATTTAATTACAATTGGAGTGTAAAAAACACTATTTTGATTTGCTTTCAGTCTGTCAAATTAAGCCTAATGCAATCTTTCTAAGCCATGATAAGTTGAAATTACTATTCTCTATTTATTCATAAATACATCATTCATAATTCTATCATTTTTCTAATGCATTTCCCCACATCCATCACTTCTTCTAGCTGCTTATTTATATTCTCTGAAGCAGACATCTGATACATTAATTTATTCTTCTTTCCTTCTTCTGTAGCTTTTTTTTAGTTTAGAATATCTTCTGTGAATTGAGTGGGAACACCAGAATTTATTTGATTTTCAAGACACGAGTCCAACATGGAACTATAGAGTGGAAAACCTATGTCTTTTTCCTCTTTATAATAATTTATAATACTGTGGTGTATTGATCCCACCCAACAACTAAGCTCCCACTCAGTTGCTTGCTTACTCCCTCTCAGTGGGCTACAGGAGACAATAAAAAAGACAAAAGTGAGAAAAACTTGCAGATCAAGGTAAGGACAGCGTAACATGTAAAGTAAAGCTTCAGGCAAAGCAAAATGAAGAATTCATTCCCTATGTTCTGTTGGCACGGAGATGTCCAACCAGTTCATGGGAAGTAAGATCATGTGTAGCGGCTTCTTGGGAAGAAAAATAGTATAACCACAAGCTACCCCCATCCTCCTCTTTTACCTGAACTTTTACTACTGAGCATGTCATATGTTATGGAATATGCATTTGGTCAGTTGGGGTCAGCTGTTCTAGGTTTCTCCTTTTCCAAATTCTTGATCACTCCCCCAGCCTATTCACTGGGGTGACAAAGTGGAAGAAGTTCAAAGAGAAACAAAACTAAAAAAAAACCCTCAATGCTATGCAAGAACTGTTCAGCCACAGTCAAAACAATCACAAATCCAAAATGCAGCACCATATGGGCTGCTATGAAGAAAATGAAATCTGTTCCTGCCAGAGCCAGTACAGACATTCTTGGGTTTATGGCCTCTGCTCTACTCTCTTCAGAAGAGTATGTAGAATGACTCTACAACACTTTTCTTGAACTGTGAAAATTAATTAACAACATATCACTATATATATGTGACTATAGTTGCTGCTCCTCTTCATATCTGCTTTAAGTATAAAATACTGAATTGCACTCATCACTCAGTCTTTCAAACTTCTGAACTTCTTTCAAAAATATTTACTAGCATTTTAGTTTTCATTACTCTAATTGTGCCAGTAAATCTTGTTGCCTTGTTTTTTTTTCCTCTCTTTCCCATAAACTTTCTAAACATGTTAACAATTTCATACTACTCTTTGGACAACTTCACTGTACCTTATCTCCACTACAGCAGTGTCAATTTGTTCGTCCTTTATTTTTACCCTTCAAATATATTTTACTTATTGAAAGACATTTTCACTTTTCTGTGGCTGTTAATTTAATTAACTTGGTAACAAGACAACTAGTTTTTATTGGTTTTGTTGGTTTACTTTTTCACAGATCAACATATGGTATGGCTGTATCTGCCTTTACATATTGTCTTCAGCATACCTTGTGGTGTTCCAGGCCATTTCAAACTACCCCACAGCCTTCAGACAGCCTGAACACCTAAACTTCATCCTCTGTAGGCAGCAGAAAGGGAGAAGAACACACAAAAATTCTTGGAACTGTGATCTTTCCCCAGTAGTAAGTGCAACTGTGACCATGCCATCTGGTCATGCACCTGGGGATCCTACAGTAGCTGGCCCTGTTTGATCAGGGCAGTTGTACAAGTTGATCTCCAAAGGTGCCTTCTAACCTCAGCCTTTACATGACTCTGATATACCGTGCATAAGGTCCTAGAAAACTGGAAGTGTTCCTAGTAATACAGGAGCACTGAGTGGATCATTTTTCTTCCTTCATTTGACAATTTCTTAAAAGGTGTCTGAGGCACCAATTACCCACGAAAATTTTATTCTTCTCCAAATAGACTATATTTACAAACAAAAACTTGTATTTATATTCCCGCTATGATTTCAAACATTGTATCTGAAAGTCAATTTCAGGTTTGGGATTGTTTCAGTGCTCTGTTCTCTGATTCCTGTGTCTTTTATTTTGCCTCTGATTCTATTACCTGCTGCATTTCCTCTGCCCTGTGGTTCCTCAGATTAGCCAAGGCCTTTTTAAAAAAGTAACATTGATATTAGGGCCTTCCATTCTCCTGTGGAAGGGTACTTAGCGTGATAGACACCACATTTAAATGTTCAGTCATTTTAAATCTGACATCTTTTAGAACTATTGTGTAAACAATCTCTGGTCCAGGCAATGTGTTCATTTTATTAATTTTGTTTTAAAGATGCCTCTATTGATATCATTGAGAAAGTTTTTGAGACTTATCTTCATAAAGACGAAGCTTCAGCTTTAAGGGATATGATTTATTTACATTCCTCAGCAATAAATACGTGTCAAAAAAGTAATTTAATGTTTCTACTCTAATGTATCCCATCTCCTTGGTGCAGTCTGTTAAATTTTTGTTTATCTGCGAATCCATTCAGTTCTTTGTATCGATCCTAATTCCAGTGTGGTCAAAGAAAATTTTATTCCAAACCACTTTTACTGTATGGCTTGTCTCACATGCCTTAATATTTAAGATAAAAATTTTATTCTTTGTCCAATTCATTTTATATGCACTGTTCTATATTTTGAATTAATTTTTTCCCTTCTCCAAGATTATGTGTTGCTGTTCAGTTTGTTTGTTTTTCCATTTAACTCTGCCTATTTTGTTGTTTAGTGATATACTCTTGTTCAAAGTCTCTAACATGCTGAATTTAAAATTAGTTATTACTACAGCATAATTTGATGGGGAAACTTATCCTTTCCACAAAGGAACTGAATTTGAATACTTTATGGCTATTAGCACACTAAACATTGGATTCATCCTTGTGTTGTTAAAAGTTAGATCAAGATGTCCTTTTCCTCTTTCTAATCCTCTAATGAGTTGCTCAAAAAAGCATGGTCCCCAAATGTCCAGGTTCTTTAGCAGTAGTGCTTTTCTCTCTATACAGGTCAACAGGTACGGACTGTCTTCTGTATGACTGCGGGTTTTATGACACAAGAGTAAGAAAAAACCCCCACACCGATAGTCCTAACTCAAACACTGTAGTGTTGCAACACAATTTTGGTTATCAAGGTGATATTCACCTCTCATTACCTCTGTTGTATGAAGTTTATCATGCATTCTGAGCCAGTTGTCTTCATTTTTTCTAATAGCAACAATGAGAAAAAATATAGTTCCCAAGAATACTTTACCTTCCTTGAAATGGGAAGATGGATTTTGTGAAGCTCTTACTGCCTCCCTATTGTATCACAGACTGCATAGATTAATAGTTCAGATTTTCTAGTCCTAAATTTTAACCTCAGATTTAAGTATTTGAATTTAGGAGACAGATATCCCTTCACTGGGGAACAAGTTTTCTCACTACAGTTGCATTGATTACAAGGAGTCATTAATAGCTTGCAACGAATGAGACATCAGTCATTTTGGCCACAGTCCAACAATGCAATTAAGACCATGCTTAGCATTAATCAATGACTTCAGAGAAACTACTCACAAACTTCATGTTAAGTAGGCGTTTAAATATACAAGGAACCAAGTGTTAGCAAAAACTAAAATCTGGACTTCAGAAATTCTGTAGACAGTATCAAGTAAATGCAAGAATGCAGCACAGGTACATATTAAAAGACATGTGGTCTAGAGTTTAAAAAAAACCCCAAACATATCCCCCTCCTCTCCCCCCCCCACACCCCCCAATTATATAGTGTCAGATTCAATGTTGAAAATAATGATTTAAAATGTTCAAGTATAAATAATTGCAGTTGCAAAATTAGAAAAATAAACAGATCTAATGGAATCTTCATGGAGGCTATGCAAAGGCGAAAGTCCGTGTCTCCTGCTGCACGGTAAAAGGGACACTCACTGAGAGACTCTCGTTGAACGAGTAGTAGATGGAGACTCACAAGATACAACCCTTTGTTAAAAAAAGAGAAACATGGAATCCTGGTGGAAACAAAACCCAGAAATGAGTCCTTGCAGCACGTAAATAAGAAAGCATCCTAGGAGGTATCAGAAAAAGCTTTGCCGACAGTCAAAGGAGGATTCTTCCTCTCCAGTTAGCACTGGTGACACCAGACTTGGACTGCTGTGTCCACATCTTGGTTCCCCAGCACAGGGAAAACATTGAAAAACTGAAGAACGTCCAGTGCAGGATTACCAAGATAACCAGGTTTTGGAGCAACAGTAATATGAGGGGAGGCTGAGGAAAAGGGATATGTTCATCCTGAAGAAGAGAAGGCTCAGAGGGAGACTGTTATTGCTGTCTACAGCTTATTAAAGAGAGAGTATAGAGAAGTTAGATCCAGATCACACTGAGAAAGAAAGCAAAACAACACCACCAAGTCGTAACAGGGAAAATCTGTATAAGACTTTTTTTTCACCACATGAGTTATCAAACAGGGCAACAAGCAACCAGAGAGTCTGAAGAATCTCCATCTTTGGAGATATTTAAGAGTCAAATGGACAAGACCATAAACAACCTTCTGTGATGTTTGAGCAAGGAGTCTGTCCAGATGACCTTCAAAATTTCCCTTCAAACCTCAATTATTTTGACTGCATCCTACTCACATAACTGAAGTTATGATTTTTAACTAGTAGTTCACTAGAAACCTTCGGATTAATAGTTCATGACTGGATATGGTATATTTCTTGACCATGGAATTATCACTGTCTATGCAAGAGTAACAGATATTGCCGTATTGGCTTCCTTTATATCATTGGCTACTCTGAAAGACTCTAAATAGGTGGGGAGAACTGACATTAAGGTATATGAGGATTTAAACCTCTCCATGGGAGACATATGAGCAGCCAGTAGGCAGAATGACCAGAACTGGAACATTTTAAAAAGTTGTTAATTATTGGAGGGAGGGAAAGAAAAATTGCATTACCTTCTCTTTGACCATGTAGAGATTATATTATAAAAACTGAATAAACTGAGTAGTAGGTGTACATTGATTGCATAAGATAAGGGTTGAAATAAGGATATATCACATGGAAAAACGTTAGCTCAAAAATTGGAATAATTAGTAATCCTGTGCATCAGGATGTGAATGGAGACAGAAATGGACACTAGACAACAGAGATTGAACTGACGTGAGTATACATTTCTCCTTTATGATTCAAGCACATACATAACCAGAATACCATGCAACAGACTTGCTTCATTCTGGGCATGAAGCCACATTAGATCTAATTCCAAATCTACCATCAGCATCTTCAGACTAAGCATTTTTACTGCTGTAGATATTTTAAATTATGGATGCATTTGCTAAGGGATGTCAGAGGGAAATTAAATAAAACTGTCCTTGGCAGTGACTAACAGGATATTGTTTCTGTTTTGGCATGACTTGTTTCAGTTAGCCTTTTTTTTATATTATGTCGTTGTTTAAATAATCAAAAGATAAAGTAGTCTTGAAATTGACTATAAGACATGAAGTGGCTTAAAAATGAGAACCCCTCCATAAACTTGGGTCAACATGAAGACAAATTCAAATGAAGCATTTGTGAGGAGAAACTTATCAGCAAGTTAAGGATGCAGAAATATTAGATGTTCCCACTTTTGCTTAATTGTGAAGGATTAGCAGAAAGAGCACATAGAAAGCCACTTACAAGTTTCTTTCTTCGTTAGAAGAAAGAAACTCACATTGTTTAATAAGATGTATATGAAGATTTAGTATTTGAAAACTACAAAATATGTACAAGAAGTCCAGCAAGATCACAGATATGCAAGCAAACCTCAAGCAGTATTGTTGCTCACTGTCCCTTGTGGTAGTCATAGTGATAACAGTTTTTAGGAAAAATTTCTTAAACTTGATGATTTATGAGTACATATAATAAGAGACTTTATTTCTGAATTATTCCTGAGATTATTTCTGAATCGTACCACAGTAATTGTTACCTTTCATAAGTAATGTATTTTTTGTATTTGTGAAGATTTAATAAGCAAGATTTAAGTTGATATTACTGCCTATGTCAGAGCTTTCTGACACCTTTGTATTTGTATTATTTATTATTATATTCTAAAAAATTATTAATTGAAGTAAAAAGTGTTGGTTAAATTAAATTTAGCCTACAGATTACTCTTTTAAAAATTAATTCTTTCATTAATTTTCATTTTTTTAATTGTCCTTTTTTCGAGATGACAATAATTGATTTCAGAGAGGGATAAAGGACTTGGATATATGACACTAACCTAATCTTGTACAATAATTTCTAATCGCTAACTGTTCTGTTGAGATGGCATTCATTTTAAAATAACATAAAATTGATTTAGAGGCAGTAGCTCACTTTCTTGATTCAACATTGCAGATCTGTGAGTTATTGCTGAATAACTTTGTACCAACAGTTTAAGTTATCTGGCTAACTTGGCATAAACTGCTTAGTGCTGTTAACATTTGACCCTAAGTACTATGTTATGACATGGAAGGACTGATATGGAGAGACATGTTAGAAAATAAGTCCCTTCCTGATCTTACAGTGTTTCTTGAATAAAGCTTCCTTCATCACTCCCTTAACGCTGCTTTTCTTTTACGTGACATGGGTTTTTTCCTGGGTTTTCATTGTTTGGGTATTCTTTCATGATGATTCGAGTTAAGATGTTCACTTTAAAATCCCAAGGGTGTTTGTACCATAAAGAATAACACATGATAAAAATTACAGAACCACAGAATTGCTACATGGGCTGGAAGACATTCTCGAAGAGGAGCAACTCCCCTGCTTAGAGCAGGGCCAGGTAAAGCAGGATGCTCAGGGCCATGTCTAGTCTGTTTGTATTTCCATGGATGGCAAAAGGTGTTCTCAATGACCTCTTGAGAAAGCAGACGTTTGTTAAAAATTCTTCAGAATTAATTCAGGAAAATATAAATTCTTGAATTTTGTAGCATTGATTTATAACCACCAATTTCTTCATATATCTCTTTTTAACTAGGGAAAAAAAACCTGAAGTCTCAATATTTTTTCCACTTCAAGGGAAGAAAACTTCTGCCAGAGCTTGGTTTGTTTGTTTATTTCATACTACCTACTGAGATTCTAAGAGAGGAAAATCCTCATTTTAAGTTTAATCTATTGCACAAATCATTTTGTTCTTCTCAGTTCCTCTCAGTTTTTCAGCACACATTTTTAAACACAAAAATAACAAAATTGTATTCAGAATTCAAAATTTAACAATACTTAAACCATACTGCACTTACTCTGCTTACTTATTTCCTATTTTAGATTTAAGAGTAGTATTAGCCACCACTGTCTTGAGACTTCTCAGCTGTAAAGACAAAACTGATGTTTTTGGATATTTTTTTAACCCCAACTATTTTGAACGTCTGAGGAAACTTTTAGAAATCATGGATGGGAATTAGGGCCTGACTCCCTTTGTCTAGTTCATTTACCTTTAGGATTTTACTGTTAGACATCAATGATACAGGCCGGTCCTTCTCACAGGACATACTAAAACCCTTTCCACTATTTGTGAATGTTTCTCTCATCTTCCTATATGATGCACTGATTTAACTTGCAGCAGTAGATTAGCTCAGTCTCCTGTTTCTAAAACAACTGGAAAGTGAAAAGGGAAAGAAAGATAATACAAGGAGAGAAATATAAATGCAAGAAGCCACAAAACCTGTAAAAGTGCTATGAAGTTCATTTTTATAGTTGTAATTAGGAAGAGGAACCCTCTATCTTGCCAGATTTGACTCACATTGAGTACAGCAGAGGGTTACTGGGAGTGTGAGAAAAGTGACAAGTGTTTTGGTTTGCAGCTAACTCTAGAACAACCCACCACTGCCCTCTGGTACAAATATGTGTTCAACAGAAAAGACCATCCATCCATCACTGATTTTTAGAACAGTCCCTATTATGTAGGCATGAACTTGTTCTTGATAGGTCTTTTATTTTAGATATAATAAATTGCATTTTCTTTGAATGGACTTAGCTCACCAAATGATCTGGTTATCTCTCTGATTTGTTCCTGTTATTACTCTTCACTGTATCAGCCCCTTTTGCATGTACAAGCATTATCAGTAGTGATTTATATTTCTGTCCAATTTTTTAATTAACAGCAGTGCAGGTAGCCAGAACACAACTGAAAAATCCCCACCAGGTGATGATCCTTTTCAGATAAATAGTTATGGAGCTATCCCCGTTAACTGTTCTAAATCATTTTAACTTAATCTTTTTTCACTGATCAGTGTTATTAATCAATCAAATCAGTATATGACAGCCACCTGCTTATGAAAAATACCGTTGAGCTACAATTTATCTGCATAATTTCTTTGCTAACCAAATCTGTAGTCTCATCAATGAGAAAAATTAGACATCTTGTGGATTTGTTTAGCTTGAAACCTAAATTGATTGGCAGTAGTTACATTCATATTTTTAAACTGTCAGACAAATCAAAGGGTCTCAGCTAATACATTCAAGTTGTCTTCTCAGTCCTTCCTCATTAAGCAAAACACAGTCATCTGGCAGCATTGGTTACCCTGACTCATAACTGTATTCACGTGATCCTTCGTAAAACTACCTCAGAAATTCCATTTACTAGTCTTTTTCTTCTCATTATTTCAGCTGCACTGCGCTTTTCAGAAGAATACCTTTCGATTACAGAGATTTATGATGTATTGCCAGACAGACTGTGTGTTTGTCTTGTTGGGAAATGAACAACAAAGCACTCAGGGTCTCTCAGGATAGGACCTGGCAGCCACGTGCAGGGCACCTGAGGAGCACTGGCAGAATTTCCACCTCAGCCCCACACCCTGGGATGTGGCCCAGCTGCGGCCCAGGCTGGGATGTGGGCCCATGGATTGGGGTCAAGATCAGACCTGGAGAGGGGACCCATGGTCCCTTCACCCAGGATGGCCCGAGAGGGCCATGGAAATGGGGACAGGGGCAGGCCAAGTCAACACCTGGTGATGGAGGGGGATGTCAGCCCATGGCTGAAGCTTTAGACAGGGTAAGATGTGTCAAGTAAAGGGAGAGAGCTCCTGCAAAGACTTTTTCCACACCTTTATGCAACAACCCTTCATGCCAGTATCAGATCAGATGGTTGTGTATTTTTACCCAGACCCAAGGGAGGAGGCTTGGGGCCCTGATGCAAATTCTCCTCTTAGCCATGTTCACCCAGCAGCACTATCTATCAAAGAGATGCTCCTGCTTCAGTTCTGGGGTGTCAAAAGTAGAGACTGAATTTTTAAAAGGAAGGGATGTAGAAGAAATGCACCAGTGGGAATGAATGGCTGCAAGCACAGGCAATCAGTTGTGCTAACAGGACAAAGCCTGCTCAGAGGTACTTTAAAATTTCCCCGTGTGTAATTCCTAGCAACCAGGACTTTCTGTATCAGAGCTGAGATATATGGTGAAACTCCAT
Organism: Corvus kubaryi; assembly: GCF_017639235.1. NCBI lineage: Eukaryota > Metazoa > Chordata > Aves > Passeriformes > Corvidae > Corvus > Corvus kubaryi. The sequence goes on along the minus strand of NW_024580667.1, from coordinate 39,520,152 downwards.
ATAGCTGAGAATAAGGGATAACAGAGCGCTATAATTAATCCCTGCAAGTTTGTCAGGTATACCAAATATTTCCATTATACGATAAACATGGGAGCTATCAATTAATATATGGACATAATATTATTTTAGATTAATTACCTAATTAGTTACGACAATAGAATGTAAAACTAAATAACTAAATAAAATCAGAAATTGATTCTATTTGTTGGAATATTTTCCAAATGATAAAAGATTTGGAGAACCTTCCATGTCCATTTTTTCTTATAAGAAAACAGATGTTTTGGCGTGAAGTTGTTTAAAAGGTATCTAGTATCACGATATTATTGATGAATTTGGTCATTCCAAAATATCTTCACTCTCACGAAAAGTTCTTCACCTCACTTGTCTGAGATGCACAAATTCATTGCGGAAATAATTAAATTCTGTGCTTTGGCAGGTTCTCTAGCAAATGATTCCATGTGATAATTTGCAGAGAATCTAAAATGACAACCAAGTCACGTTCTTTTTTGTCAGAACTTCAGAACTGCAGCTCTGCCAATGTAATCATACAGACAACAAACACACATGCAAATAAAAAATTACATCCATGCAAACTGCTCTAGCTTTTTTCAGCTTTTCTTTCTGCCTTTAAGGACTGAGAATTCATAACTGTGCTGGAACTTGCTATAAGACTGTACAAACTTTTTATATAGGTTATCATGAACATGATTAATTTCTACATTTACGAAGTTTGTTTGGTCTTCCATGCCAATAGTGTTATTTGATCAAGAGTCCATTTGCTTTAAGGGTAATTATCATGAAACTGGCTTTCACCCATCTCCTCTTGCCTTAGGCAACAGTAAGACTGCTTTATTTATAATTGTTACTAATTTTATTGGGTCTTGAAACACTGCTGAAATAGAGAGCACCCTCTGGCATTATTTTCTTAATTCTGTGTCAAAATGCTGAACAGTACTTGCAAGCCAATTTGTATTCTAATTATGCAACTTAGGAACGCTCTCGTAAGGTTGATATCTTGCCAGTATTTTAAAGGATTTATGTAAACGCTTTCCATATACGAAGCTGGAGAAAACTACAGTTAGTAAAAAAAGCATCTTGTATATACAGAAAGAAAAATTAACCTCTAATTTGTCTCAATCAAATGGAATAGCTGTTTCAGATAAGTGTTTAATTTTTTTATGTATAAATAATTAAAAAACCCCATAACATGAAACAGAGAACTCTTTTGTTGCTGCTACTTTTTAAATCTGGAGAAAAATATTTATTTCATGAAAGCTTCCCTTAAACGATTTGACAGATGGTAAATGATTTACATGTGTGTTCTCTGTATAACTATATTCTTCTTTGAGAGTAAGTGGGTAATGTGGATTTTCCAGAAGAAAGGAGCCTGCTTCTCCCCTGGTGAATAACTATGCCTGTGAGTAGGAGAAGGCACCACAGATTGCACAATATAGCAGTAGCAATGAGGACCCCCTGCAAGAAAATGCAAGACTGCAGCTCAAAACAATGCTGATAAGATCAGGAAACAAGAAAGTAAAAAATCAGAAGAAATGGAGAAAATCCTCCTATGAACAAGAATTGCAGTTAGCTCCCAGTTAGTCACTGAGCTGACTTAAAGAAACTGAAATTAGAGATACAAAAGCACAATAGGCAGGATATGGACTGTTTCCAAGCCCTTTTTCTCCTTTTTTTTTTTTTGTTTTTTTCTTTTTTTTTTTTTAGTTCTGTTTCTGTGCTGTCCTTCTTGGTCATTTCAAGATTTCTCATTTAAAATACAAATTTTCTGTGACATATTTTGTAACTTATTTAATATTTATTATGTTTGAACAGCTCACTACGAAGAAAAGATCTAGGATGATCCACCTTAAAACTATGGTTGACGTGCCTTCTGTGCTTCAAGTGTCTCTCCTCATTTTCCATCTAATTCCTTATTCCCTTCAAAATACTGCTTGGAAGGTGCTGCATCAAGGCTTTTTTTCTTTCAAAAGGTAGCTGATAGTTATTGTTATTGCTAAAATTGTACTTATTAACTGATTTTTCCTCCATCTTTCTGACCCATATCCTTCTATTCTCTCAAAAATTATTGCAATTGATCTTCATCTCGTCATGCTCCAGCCTGAAACTGAACAGACAGTTCAGGACAGGGAATAGATCTACTCCAGCAAAATCTGAAAATTTGGAAGGAGATTTCATGAGACAAAGTAAATACACTATATTGCATTGAAAGGCCCCCACAAAATTCAGATTTTCCATTTTCATAAGGCATTTGTGCTACAAATAAGTTCATCCTAGTGATTAACTATGGATGTAATTACAACTAACAAAGTTGAGCTGGAAGGAAAAGGAATAAAAGCAGATAAATTTAGCACTGGTGCATTATTTTTTCTTAGAAATACAGAAGCTGACTGACGGGCCCCAGAAGTGAAAATCAAGAGCAGGATATAGTTCACCTTCCTACAATAACCTGAAAATCATTCAAATTAAGTGTATTTGCTCCCACCCTTGTCAAATGAGAAACAGATATCCCCTTTGCCACATTCACAGGTGATTAATACTGTGTGTTTTATAAAAAGCAAATTTATACTAGCTTAAGTTTCAATGATTAAGTGTATTTGTACTATAAGAAACAGGAGAGGTCTCTTCATTTTCTAAATATCATTAACAGTCCATATTTTCATATTTTACGTGCTGAACCTTCTGGTGAATTAAAATGTTATGCAAATACTGTGATATCAGATGTCAAAGTAGCAAACATTTTTTAAAAAAGAGATGAATCCTTTAATTAATTATGTTGAAGCATCTAAATATATATTTGTTTATACAGTTATATAATATCGGTGCATCTTAAATATAGAATTATTTATTACATTACAGGATGCTCAAATTACACTCAAACCAGCAGTTTGCAGGAGGCAGGTGTGCACACCAAGTTCTTGAAATTGAAGGATGAATCATGTTGCTTTCAAGTTAACTGATAAATGCTGGTCTCGAACAGTGGTCACTCAAAACATAAAATGAAAAAAAGAGAGGAAATATTTTTGTGTCATTTTAAGGGATATAATCAAGGTTATATAAAAGAAACACCAACTCTGCTCCCGTTCTGAGCATCTGCCAGATATGAGAAAATACAGATGTGTCAAGGTATGTAAGAGATGGATTTGCTTCAGGTCCTGCTAAGTTCCAGGTCAGAAGGCTCAAGCTTTCAGAAATGAGGAAGGGTATCACATTGACCCAAAACATCTTGGTGGATCTCCTTCTTCTGGGAACTCACACTGTTCACAAAATACAAAATCATTAACATTAGAGATCAAACAGTACAGGCTGTTTTAGCCTTAGCAAGATGATGAATTCAACCTTCATGACTTTTGTGTTCAAGGACAAACTATCAAGACACCTTCAATGCTAAATTTTATACTGGAGCATATGTCTTCAGCTAGTTCTTTTAGAATATAAAAAATGCACAGGAGTAACTATATTTAAAAAAGAGATTAATCAAAAGTTTAAATCAAAATTTTATAAAGCTTATTAGCTACACATCATAGAAAACCATCAGAGATTCAGGAAGCATCCATCTCTTCTTCCAGATTTCTTAAGCAGTACTTATGATAAATTTGGAGCCTGTATCTTTGTAAGAACAGTTTTATTAAAACTTAGCAGCTATCTGCCTTGATAAGTTTATCACTCCCTTAATTTAAACTCATAATTTACTTAAAGGTATCTCTAATGTTACATGTAATGTAACATGTAATGTTATATGTAACAAAAATTTGCAACCAGGATCTAATAAAATTTTCTTTATTCTGCTTATTTTTTAAGTTCTCAGGGCAGTTTGGAGGGAAGTGTTCCTTCAGAATCACCTCAAAGTAAAATTATGTTGCATCTTCATGACTCTCCAAGCTTCAGCTCAGTCAACTACAGAATTTCCATTTTATTAAAATATTCCAGGTGCATACTTTTAATTGTATTTTTATTCCTAAATTTCAAAATTGGTAACTTCCAGATTAAAATATTTAGATCCTCCTTTATGGATAAATCCAAGTGAAATTGATTTGTCTACTTTTTACCTTTTTGAGATCATTGCCAATACCTCATTCCTTGTGCGTTACTGTATCACTCATGATTTTATTGCAAAAAGTCTCACACTTATTTTTTTACAGCATTCCAGTCACAGCATTTGACTGAATTTATAACTTTCTGTACTGTTTTGGAAGAATTAAGAAGCAAAATAAGAAAAGTAAATATTTAAGCATTAAATTAATACTTAATTTAAGGAAAATTTGCACTTCATACATAACATATTATCGTTTCATGTTTGTTCAGAGCCAGGACAAGTTATTATTAATTTGCTTTGAATCAATGACTCAATGATTTCAATCTGTGTACTGTATTAGGAATTTTGTACCTCATTTGTAAGGCTCTGACAAATTAGGTGGAATGGTCAATTTGTGTCAGTTATTGATATCTGAGGGAATAGGGCTTTCCTATGTCAGTTTAATAAGAACATAGATGTGCTGTACGTGGCAAAAAACCTTTCATGGTTGGATGTTGGGTTTCATGAGATCTAGTTTCAACTCCTTTGTATCTTGCATTTTATTTGCAGGTAATCAGACTATGTTTTTAAATGTCTGTGAAAAAAAGTCAACTTTTCCAAGGCTGTTGCAGTCTGAAAAAGACTGTATACTTCTGAAAGCATTTGGCAGTTTGCTCAAAACTGGACATATGTATTGTTTGGATAAGGGAAGGTTTCTCTAAAACAAGTAAAATAGCAGTGCCAGTAAATATAAATAAGAACTCTGAAAATTTCAGAATAACCATTTGTAAATCTAAGCCTGTTCCTGATATTCTTCTTAAGGGTAAAAATTGCTTTTTAGAAAATCTGGACTTTTAAATAAAACTGATAGTGATAGTAACATCCACATCACTAATAAAGATCAGGTCATGCATGTAACATGGGATATGGAGAAAATGTATCACTTGCCCCAACCCCAAAATAAACAAAAGACAGAAAGCCTTAACACCCAGAGGTGCACTTCTGCTTCTTATACAGGAAGAAATTGCAGATACTCAAATTTTACTTTTTAATACTGGTGATCACTGCCATCAAACATATTTCGAGTGATTTTAGATGTAAGGATGTTAAATTTTTTTCTTTCATGAAGCTGAATTTTGTATGATACCTGTTTAGTATGACAGGTGAGAGGAATGGGATGGCAGGCTAGATAGCAAGGCTAACAGTGCTCTCTCCTTGTCTTGTCCCCTCTCTCTAAGTGTCTCAGACTTGTGCAAACCTGATCTGTGAAATGTACAAGATCGCGACATTTAGAAGGAATCCAAGATGTTATTTGAATGTATATTTCTGAGAAATCTGTTGTAACAACTACAGATTCCTTTGCCAAATCATGCTTGCATCTCAGTGGAATGAAATACCTTATTACTCCCAACATGATGTTATATCTGCTATAAAGCCCAGGTTCAAAACTAAAAAAGATTGACCCATTTATTGTGTTATTTCCCTTCAGATTGTCTCCCATTCTACTTTGCCTCTATGCACACCATAGAAAATACGTTAAATAGATGGGTTCTTTTGTCATATGTGCAGATATCCTCCTCCGTATTAGTTTCAGACAGCATCCTGTATGGTGGTTGCCTTATGCCCTGTAGAACTTAGAAGCTGCTGGAGTTTTTTGATGTTCTCTGTATGTAATTTGTGAAGTGCTTTGGGATGAAAAGGGCCATATAAATGTAGGGTATTATTATAGTGTACTTTGCTTGACTGGAGAAGTTTCATCAGGAAGATTGTTTTATTGGGTTATCTCCTAGGTAACTGATTCATGGTAATGATGGTGACTAGCAGTCTTTAAATTGGACAGTAGTGGCACAACTACAACCTAACGGGAATAAAATTACATAGCACCAAGTACGGTAATGTTGATTAACCATGTACTAAATGGATGTAAAATGATAAGCTCTGGCTTCTTAATATACACACATTTGCAATTCAGTATTAAAGGCTGTATTTTTAAAGATTCTCCAGAGGTTTTGGTAACTGCAAGAAGTTACTGCACTATCATATTTAAATCTCTGCATTTCAATTGCATTTAAAATATTTAAGTCATTGTACTGTTTCTAAGTTAAAAGTCACAGAAAAATGCTTTGCTTTACATATTTTATATATACAGTTGTAGCAATTGCATGGCAATTAAGACCTCAATTCAGCAAAGCTAATAAGGAAAAAACTCACTTTTCTTGTTATTTCTGGAGGACAATTCACACATTTGAAGTTCATATTTGCATATTATGATAAGAAGCCTTTGAATAATCAGATGAGATATTCCCCCCTCCCACTGAACCACTACACCAACACATATTTCTTCTTTCTCTCACTTGTGCATAACACTCCCTCTTTATAATTACTCTAACAACTCATTTGAAATGGCCTTAGCAGTACAGCTAATCTATCTTTGCTGAGTTCCACACAGGATGCTTAAGAAACAGGTCACTAAAAACAGACAGCAGATTGTACCATGTATTCTCTGGGATATGGGAGCAAAGCCAAACAACTTGTCCCTTATTACTATCACCTGTCCTTATCAGCACCAGAGAACAAAAGCCTCTTACTTCCTTTCAGATTTCAGCAGCAGGTCCACATTCTGGTAACTGCTTGGTTTTTTTTTGGTTTGGTTTTTTTTT
>NW_024580667.1:39454655-39513452 GCF_017639235.1 Corvus kubaryi | reverse complement strand
TTTTTTTTTTGGTTTGGTTTTTTTTTTTTTTCTCTTTCTATTGCTGCAGAAAAATAAAAATATACCCAGGCAGTAGAAGTCATTATCCACTTGGTATAATGGAAAAAGGTTCCTGTATGATAGTGAGGAAGCTGAGAGACATGTTGATAAATTGTAGGTTGTTGCCACAAATGCAGCCATACTATAAGGATATACTTGCAGATGAAAGAAATAAAACATCTAAAGAGATTTCTAACAATTGTGTGACAGCATCCTTGGAAGCTTCTCATGTAGTAGTGAAAGACTCTCTTGATCCTTCTTTATGTCACAAGTGCTATACAGAGCTTGAAAAATGCATTCCAAGTGCTCTTCTGGAGTACCTATTAGTTCTCATAGTTACTCAACTGGGAGATAAAAATTGCCATAGATTTAGATAAAAAGGTTGGATCTTAAACTGGTGCTGGAGAGGTTTAAATAAATAAGATGTCTAATTATTTATGTACCAGTATGCCATCTGGATTATCAGAATTTGATATTTCTGACATATTAAGACACAGGAAGAAGAAAGTAAAATAGTTTACAATGAGATAACTACATTACAGCTCAACTGCACAAATTTAAAGGTTTAAATCTAAGCCTGAGCTAGTAGAATTGTGTCCTTATAGTAGATGAAGAGAAAAGAGAATAAGCACTTAGAGGTACAATAAATTTACTCATAAGATCTTAAAAGTTGATGCAGATGCACTTCACTTGGGGTATTGATATTGACGTCTTTTGGCAGGAACAAACCCCAGTACTTATGTGACCATATTCAGGATCTTCTGTGGTGTCTAACATATCAATAATCCTTGTGTCTCTGCTACAGTATGGATCTCCTTCCCCTATTTCCACTGAAACACCAGAGCAAAGGTCCTTGCTAGCATATCATCCCTCAAACAGTGTGCTGCACACAGGCTTATCTCTAGCCAGACTTGTTTTATCCCATTTCCACTTCAAATCTAGCTCAAAACTTTTTCCATGAGTTCTGCTAACTCCTGTGCAAAGATCGTTTTCCTGCTTTGAGACAGGTACACCCCATCTGTCACCATCTGGCTTGGTGTTGTGTAAACTGACCCATGATCAACACCCCCCTCCCCCAAATTCCGTCACTGACATCAGACTCTGAGCTAAGTGTTATTCTGCTGACTCTTTCTGATACTTCTCTCATCACTTCCTGCAACTGGAAGGATGGAGGAGAACACTATTGTGCTCCTGATCCCTTAGACAGTCATCTCAAAATTTCTCTTGATTATCCTCAGGATTCTTGTAACTTCACTGCTGCCTACCTGAAACAATGGACAGTGATCTGAGGGCTGTACCCAGGTAGGAAGCTTTCTCTTCATTTCTTCAATACAAGCCCTGGGCAGCCAGCAGACTTCACTAAGAGGGTCCAGGCTGCATATGGCGCCATCTGCTCCCCTCAGGAGACAGTCTCCTGTGAGAGTTACAAAAATTTTTGCTTTATGAAAGAAGTTTTAATGCAGGACATAGGCTGATTTAACCTTGGAGACACTTCCAAACTTGATGAACCATTGTACTCACCATTGTCTGGTTCCACTTCGCAGAACCTTATATCTGCTATGCCAGGGCACCTGGGAAGGATGGACAGTCACAGAAATGTCAACTGCTGCACCAGGAAGGAATTTGTTGCCATTGCCTCCAGTGCCTTGACTGACCATATTCATCCAGGTGGACAGAGGATAGGGAATACTCTGTGTCATGCACTCTGTCTGTTGGGCCTGCCACAGGGAAAGTAGGGTGTGATTCTAGTATAGAAATGATAGGAGATAGGGAATAAAATCTTTCATTGCTCATGGAAGTTCACAGCCCTTGTTTTCCCTGTTAAACTGCCTTTATCTTCTCCACAAGTCCTTCTGCCTTCCTTCTGTTTTCTCCTCAATCACAGGAGACAGGCTGACTGAATAGCTGTGTGGGTATTTGAATGTCAGTTGTGGTCAACTCACCAAATTAGTCATACTTTCTAAGAAACCTAATAAAGGAAATATGACTGCATAAGTTTTCTTTTCCTTTGACAACCTTTATGTGAAAATTAAGATAAAACTCATTGAAACAGAATATCAAGTATAGCTATTGACAAAGGCCTTTGTCAGTACAGTTTGACAGGTCTTGACAGGTAATAGTAAAACTTTGACAATATGCAACAGCTGGGAATCTGGCCCTTCATATCCTTATCTTAAGAAAGCTGCATTGTTATTACTTTAGCTTCTAACTGAGAAACAGTGGAAGCGATTTGACTTGCAAGAAGAACAGATTAATTGAAGGCCCAACCAATAACAGATGCAGCATGAAATCTGACTGTTTCACCAAATTACTGCTGCTCTGCTATCATTAACTGTATAAAGAAGCAGGCACTTACCTATTGCAAACCTTATGTATTTTCAGGGGAAAATTGAAGCTATGCTCAGGGCTCTACTTCTTGCCTGAGAGTAATGCAACAAAAGTATTTCTAAAGCTGCATCATGTTTTTCCAAACTAAGATTAAAAAAAAAAAAAACCCTCAAGTTTTTTTGAATCTGGGGTAGTTTTTAAATGTGTTTGATCTGATTTTTTTACAGTAATGAACAACAACAAACATATTTATGGTGTTGCTGTTCTGATTGAAATTGTAACTCACTAGGAGATACATTTTTGTTATTCCACTAATATTTGAATTCTTTTATTCAGTTATAGATCACATTTCAGGAGGTGCTAGCTTTCTATTTTTCTATTATTCTGTTGAAGATACAAAAAAAAATCAAAATAAATAAATCTGTAATGCTTTGCATAAGGTTTATAACTGGGTGGTTTTTGAACTGACCATATAGTTATAACTGAAGACAAAATAAACAAATTCCTCTTCAAATAGCACTTTTGTTTTATTTTTCTCATACTTAATTTATGCAACTCCAAAGGTTCAAAGTCTTTGCTAAGTATCCTTGTGATACTTCACTAGAATAAGTAAAGGGTGCAACACATCCTGTAACAGCATAGAATCAAGGCTGGTAAAGACCTCCAAGATCACTGAGTCCAACCTTTGAACACCACCATGCCAACTAAACCATAGCACTAAGGGCCATGTCCAGGCATTTCTTGAACACTTTCAGGGATGGTGACTCCATTACCTCCCTGGGAAGTCCCTTCCAATGCTTAACTACTCCTTCAGTTACAAAATTCCTCCTGTGTTCCAACCTGAACCTTTAACAGATGTAGTAAAACTACTTCACAATGGTAGTAAACTAATATTAGAGTATGTGTAGGTAAAAGCCAAAAGAGATGAACAAATTGTTATGGATTTTGTTAGTAGTCTGTGCAGAAGAATATTGTTGAACAAGAGATATGCTCTTTTTCCTGAAGCAGTGACTCCACACATGCCAGAAGGCAGTGTCTCAAGTAATCAAGGCATCAGAAGCATAGAAGACAGAGGCGAGGACACTTCTCTACCAAACACGTATCATGTAGAAATATGTCAAAACACAACAGCCTGTGAGTTGTTTGATATCTGATGATTACTTTTGGTATATAATGCACCTACTGCATCATTAGTAATGAACAATTGAGCAGTTAGATGTTCTTAAGTTGGGGATGGAACCTTGGTGGTGGTTCTTTTTATTTAAGGGAAGCTGCTGTCTTTCAGAGTGTGGATACGACAGGCCTAGGAATCAAATTCCACTACTGTCTATGTAGATATGGGAAATGCATTACAGACATTATCAGAATATGTATATTTGGCAAGACAATGAAGTCATCCTTCACCTCATCCTGTTTCTGAACCAAGCTTTTCATACCTACAGCAGTTCCCCTTCAGTATGCTAGTATCTTAAGTATTCCCTAAAAATCCTGTGCTGGAAAAGATTAACTACATCTGAAATTATCAGCAAAATAAGACTGTAACAGTTTATGTTGAATTTTTCTGAGTGATGAGGAAGTCTGTATGTCACCTCATGCTGCAGTATAGACCCATGTTAGCCTAAGTAGTCAAGTGGCAAGATATTGGCACACCTTCTGCTCATTTTGACAGATCTTGTAGCTGGGTTATCAGGAATGAGAAGTCAGGATTAAAAAGGTGTAGGTCTTCTTAAATAATACATCTGCTTAACTAAGGTTAGCTAAGTAAATCATGTGAACAAGACTATGGCTGGTTCCACAAATAAAGGAAAAGAGATAAAAGAACAAGATTCTAAGTTACTTGTAATGTTGTTCTTAAGCTTTCCTTAAAGCTGTTTGGTGCAAGCCTATAAACTAAAATGAAAGCTGACTGTTATTTGCAAGAATGAACACAAGTTGCAGCGGTGTGACTTCTTCAGCTGTTGTCAGTCGACCATTTTGAGGATTGTTACCAAACATACATCAGGAATACAAAAAAAAAAAAAAAAAAAATAAATGAAAAGCCTTTCTAAATAATTTTGACAACTGTTATAATAGTCTTACAGTATTGATCTCTGGAGCCACCATTGGGGTTTTTTTATTCTATTGAATAAAAGGGGATGTGCACCAGGATTTTGTAACTGTGGTTCTAGATTACTTCAGTCTAACTATGACTGATATTCTCTGTAATACATTTCAATATTTTGCTGTTATCTTCTCATACTTAATTCTGATTGAAGTGCAACTCAACACACTGAAACTGATGTCTAAGAATTTTGATTATTTTTAGACATACATAACTTCTCAATTTACAGTGTCCACATACTTGTTGCTTTGCTTCAACTACTATCTGAAGACAGAGCTCTTCATTTGCCAGTGTAATAGATTCTGTGCAATTCAAGGGAAAGTGACAGAAGTTTCTTCTACTGATCAAAACTTAACTGTCTTATGCTTTTAATAATCCCTTTAGATATGAGTTATTCAGCAAAAATTATTAATGGAAAACAACATCAGTGGAGTCAAACATTTAAAAATGTTAATTTCATAACTCATGTGAATCAGTTATCATTTTCATTTATTCTGTAATAATGTGCAATGAAGATTGTGCTTTGCAATTGCTCTTCTTGATACTCTACGGATTATAATGGTGCATCTGACAATAGCTTTAAAAGCAAAGCATTCAACACCTGACCTATTTTGGTTTATTTTACAGAATAAATTTGAAAGAGGTTGAAATAGCATAAGGTGTGGGAGGAAAAAAAAGCAGTTTGTTTCTTGGATTTTTTACCATTTATCAGTAACTGTTTCATAAGACTGTGTCCATCTACAATTCTACCATAATATATATTGACTGTCTGTCCAAATTTAGCAGGAACATCTTTAGTTTAATATAGTGTCTCAAGGGGACAACACAATTTAAAAAAAATAATTAGGATTTAATGGTAGAGATAGGTCAGGCTTTGCCTCTGCTCTAATGAAGTTAACACTTTTTCCTTTTATCTATGTTATCTGATGTGTGAACTCTCCAATGGCAAGAATTATCCAAACTGTCAGAAAGGAAGGAAGGAAGACAGAAAAAAAAAAGAAAGAAAAATACAGAATCCATTCTTTGCACCTTTAGAATTCAAATCTTGTTTTACAGTCAATTTTGATGTGAAATTAGTCTAGTCTAGCTCATTATGCTACCAGCTGGAAGACCCTATTTTGTCAGTGAAGCATAGAAAACTGAGGTTGATGGAGTGAAGAATTGAGCTTAATATCCAGAAAATGTTCCACTTCTGCGTTGTCCTGTACTGCCTGGTGCAGAATTCATGTTGACTATGCAAGTAGTTGTTAACCTGTCATCTTAGTAGTACATGAGAAGCTATTAATCTGCCCTTATTGTAGCAGAATGGGTAATATTTTAATTCAGATACTGTAGTGGTGCAAACATGGGAGAAATAACCATAGTTCTATATAGAACTGGGATTCACATTAAAAACAGGAAAAAAATGGAAGAAGTGAAATTCCTCACCACTGAATCTGCCTATTAAAATATTTTTTACTTACCTTTGCATTTGGATTTGGGATTTTAGGATGGCTACCACAGCAATCCTGTGACGATGCCATGTATGTAGGTCTAGGAATTAGACAAAGACAAAATTCCTCAGCTGTGCCTCACTAGCTCCACAGAGGAAGAGTTATTAATTATTGCAGATGCATTACAAATGGAGATAATAACTGACCTATTCTGGAAAATATATGTGAATACAGCGGTACACTTGTAATAATCCTGTTTAGTTAGCATCATAAACGTGATGTCCATTTTCAACAGCGGTGAAAACACGTAAAATTAAAAGGTGGTCCTTGGTTACTTGTTCTTTTACCTCCTCTCATTACTCAAAATATCTGCTCAATTCAAGGCAGTTATCTTAGGTATCAAATATGCTTTGTCATAGAGCTGCATCAGGCGTTTTGGCTGTGGTAGTTTCTCTTCTTCATAGTAGCATGCATGGAATTATGTTTTGAGTATGAACAGTAATAAAAACAATGCAAATGATACAGTAATGTTTTAGTTACTGCTTAACAGTGCTTGCACATCATTGTGAGGGTTCATCCCCCTCATGAACTACTGTCATCTTTAGGTGATCCTTAGGACACCCTATCATCTCAATATCAGGAACACTGTCCACACCAGGAACTTCTGGAACTTCATTTTGCATCCCCAATCTCCAAAAAAAAAAAAAAAATTAAATTTATTCTAATCTGATTTTTTCTTTATATGTTTCATTAATGTAGTAAGTGAGTGGACCTTGTAGCTGAACACAAGGTGTAGCTCATGCTTTCACAAATTTATATGAAACCTGTTTTTGACAATATCTTTAATGATGATGCTTTGAGACCTAAAGCACTCATTTGTGATAAATATCAAGGCCGCCTCTGTTTCTCATGCTGCACCCATAATGAGGCAGCAAGAAGTTGGGACTGACCAGGAAGCTGGGAGGATACATACCTGGGACAGCTGACGCCAACAAACCTAGTTCAGTTGAAACAAAATCTATACCATATCTCGGTTACAACTTGCATTTAATCACACACACACACAATATTCTGAGTTGGAAAATATCCAAAAGGATCATCAAGTCCATCTCTTAAATTAATGATGTCATACTCAGCAGTAAAAAACTAGCAGGGAAGGAGGAAGTAGAGGACATCTGGAACTTACAACATCTAGCTTCTGAAATACCTGTTAGATATGAAGTAGTGCTGCTTTTCCTGGAGATGGCTAAACACATGACAGCTGATGGGAAGTAGTGAATTAATTCCTTACTTTGCTTAGCTGTCATATGCACCTTTAGCTTTACCTCTTAAAATGGCTTTACCTCAACATATAAGGTGTTTCACATTCACCCTTGTTATTCTCTTCCATGTACCAAACTGGGGAATGAGTAAAAAACTATGTGTTGATTAGCTGCCTACCAGGGTTAAATCACAACACTCACCAAAAAAGAGGTAATGAAATCCTTCATGTTTCAAGTTCTTAAATGTGTGAGAAGAAAATAGCATGTGGAATTCATTGCTTTACTATCACAAAATATAAGACAAACTCATCTACAGCACAACAGCAATGACACAGCTTTTGAGTGCTACCGTTTTGAAAGAAATTAAACATATAACAGTTAGTGGGAAAAGTATGTCTTCAAAAGTAGGAATTAACTGAAATAATCACTATGAACCATACCATTTAAAACCATGGTGTTTAAATGGTAATGAAATGGTGATAATTTGGAATTATTGCTGAGTGCTAAAACCAGAGTCACAATAATAATGATTTTAACTCTTAATTGTAAGATTTTTATGTGGAAAAGCAGCAAATTTTCAACTACTTAGTCACTGAAAAGTATGAAAAGAGTTATAATAATCTTCTCGTATTGATGCTTTAGACAGGCCGCTGACTGGTATACATGGGAAATCCATTCTGAATTTCAAAACCATTGTCATAGAACTCTTGTGTTTATCAATTCCAGTTGCAAGCACCTATTAATATTATCATAATATAGTGAAATAGCACTTCTGGTACTCTTGGGTTGAAATGGCAAGTCCAGATTTTATGAAGTACATGTTATCAAAATCCATTAATTCACGATGCTACACTACATTAGCTCTGAAAGACTAGAAGAAGTTACAGGCACTTTTTTCTGCTGATCTTTGATAAAAGATTTTAATGGCTGAGCCATTAAAGCAAGGTGTAATAATATCTCAGGGCATACCAAAACTACTGTTCCTTTTTTTTCTTGTAATTGGAATTACACTGTGGAAGTAGACTTCTAGTATTCAAAGCACGGATTGTGGTTTCACCAGGCCTTCACACAATCCCACTACTTCTAAGAGATACATCCCCTCACAAGAATTACACCCATAGTACATATTAGGAATAGCCTAATTGATTTCAGTATTTGCTGAACAGACCTCACTGGGAGATTGGAATGACACTTTCAGTGTTCTAGTAATTTCTTAAACTGCAGAGTAGAAGAGTGTATGCACTCATCCACAATATCAGACTGTAGTCACTAATATTTTTAAACCCTTTGAAGCTACAAAGTTTTAAGGATGGGGGAATATTCTTCTTACTTGAAACTTTTTTAACACTTGTAATTTATTTATTTACTTAAATATATACACCGGGCCTGTCTTTCACTGTACTTTTACATCTGAGTAGATGAGATAATCTTGTTTCACTGAACCTAGCTATTTTTAAATTATGTACATTTCCTTTGAGTTAAGAGAGAACTTCTGAACCTTATTTATTCTACTTTTATACAAAATAAATACTGTAATAACAACATCTAAATTAAACACTGAGGTAACATATCTTTCACAGAGTCTATAATATAAAATTCACCACAACATGCTTCTTTCAAGCATAAAATTCATATAAATCAATGTCCATAATGTAGTCTTTGATGTCAGGTGTAACACTTGCAATGTGTAAAAAATTTATATTTAACATTTTTTTTAATGTTTTGAGGTATAAATTTTGAGTATAATAAAAAGTTACCTTAGGGAAGGAAGTAAATCCATGGTTTGCGACCACATTGAACTCTAGGCCAGGTTAAAGTGTGTTCTAACAAATTAGAGAAAAGTAATTACAGGAAAGTTTGATTAGATCTCATTTAACACTGTGTACAGTCTGGTGTTACATTTTAGAAAAATGACTGTTTGCTCTTTCAAACTACCTGTTACTCATGTTTGAAACATAATCTCTTTTTTATTGAGCTTTTTTTCAAAGTAGTGTTTATACCAGGAATTTATAAAAATTTTGCCTATGGAAGACACTTCGAGAGTTTTAATAGTTTTTTCTGCAGGGAGGTTTATAATAGTTAGTTTTTGTGGGGTATGCCCAGCCCCTGCCCCGGAGGGATCTCTGCTGAGATTGTGTAATCGCCCAGCAGGACTCCCTGGAAAGGCAACCACTTCTTTGGTCACGGCGAGAAAGGACAGACCCACAATCCTTTAGGAGACCCTATGCAGATCCTTCGTAACCCACTGGCCTTCACCCATCCCCCGTATCCCTATAAAAGCAAGCCCTCTGCCCCTGTGGGATAGAGAGAGCTTTCGTCCCTGGCTCTCCCCTTTGCCGGAGGGAACCCACAATAAAGCTATCTCCCTGCGGAACCAGCCACACGAGCCTCTCGTCTCTCCCTGGTCTGGCTTGGCCTGGAGGCTGCCCTGCAGAGCTGAGCTGGAATCACGAGCTGATAATCACTAAAGAGCTGATAGCTTCTGCAAGGGCCCTCCTGCCAGCAGCTGAGGGAACACACTGGGCTTTGGGAAGGCAATTCCTTTTGGGACCATCTCCCTGGACCGGTCACCTCTTCCTGGGTCAGAGCCACTGACCCCACACCAGCTGTACTAAGTTTTATATTAGGAATGTGGATTTAAATAGTGTATTTCTGGAAAATATTGATACAAAACTGATATCAGAGTTTAAACAGAAGATGGAACAGTTCATACATCAATGAGATTTCCTCTATCAAATAACTGAATAAATATCTTTAATTCTGTTAGGTGATCATAACTCTGTCAGAAATTCATATTTGATACATATTCAAATAAACCTGAAGGCAGATAGCAAACACTGTCTTGACAACAGCTGTGCAGATAGTCAGTATTTAGCATATGTGATAGCCCTGAAAGGTCACTGGGGTTTGATCTTATTTCATTTAGTTAGTCTACTTCTACTTCAACTATTGCAAATATTATTTTAAGATACAGTTAGGCCTAGGTAGTCTTCTATGGAAGAAACTGATGGGTACCACTTAAATTATCATTTCTGTCTACCCAATTTTCTTTTCATTTTAAGAATGTTTAAAATTTTATTTTACTTCAAGTGCTGTTCTTTTTCATTTTGTAAGGATACATGACTGCTCAGCAATGAGAAGTCCTGTAGAATTTTATTTCTTTAACTTTTTTTTTCAGGACTCAGAGATTAAAAAGATGAATGGGCATTCCTGAGAAAGTCTAAACCCAGCCACTTCCAAACCTGGTTCTGCTACAGACACTTATTTTACAATGTCTTTATTCCATTTCTTTACTCTTTTTTTTCTCCTTTTCTTTACTGCAATCTCTTTTTCTCTTCTTTTTCTACACTTGCCGGTCTTAACCTATATGCAGTTCTTTCTTTAAAAGAAATGATAATTGAGGTGGAGGCGGTGTTGAAAACAGCCTCACTCACTGTATAATTAATATAATTATGTTTTATATTATGCATATTATATCACATATACTGCATAATTAATAATTCACTTCTATAGTGTTTCCCATGAAATTAAGTTATAATTTATTGCAGGATTCATAGTTTAAAATTCTATGGTGTATGCACAAGGACTGATGAAGACTGGAACAGCAGAAAGTTAGATGTACTAGAATAACCAGAAAGTCAAATGTGCCACAGCTGTTAAGCTAAGAATACTCATACTTCTGTCTGCCTCAATATTTATCTATTGATAGATACATAATTATCAGAAAAACAGGATTTTCCTCAACTGAAGCCCATTTCTTACCTCTCCCAGTAGCTGGATCTAAAGTCCTCTCATCCGAACAGAGATCTGAACTCTAGGGTGTAATTGGCTTTTAAAGTGAAAATGTGGCTTTTATATGTTTTCTACACACTGAGAACCAATACAAGAATACCTTAAAATCCTTACATACAGCTTCAAGAATCAAAGGTCCAAATAATCAAAGGTCATTTCCAATTTTGAAGTACTCAAGATATTTCTTCAAATCCCATTTTCTTTTGCATATTCTAGACATCACTGCTCTCTACCCTTTGAGCAAGTATATCCAAGCAGGTGCACTCATGGCTGGTGCACTTTAGGTCACAGGGGCAGTTGTAGCTGGTACACGCTGAAGTACAAAGCACATGCATTGCTACACATACTGCATTCCTTTCCACGGTTATGACCCATTGAGAAATATCAGTGATACACATTAACATAAAATTACTGAAAATCCTACCACTGATTCTCCTCCAGAAAACAAGAAAAGAGGAGCCAATTTGAAAAGGAAACTGATGCCTTTTCCTGGTCTTAAAATTAAGAGTCAAACACGGTTAGAAGGGGAAAAAGGGATTTTACTTTGGTATTTATTTTAAGGATCCTTAGCTGCACTACATCCAACTCGAATGCACCAAAATGCACACCACAATGCTTACTTTTAAAAGATCTGGTATAACATTATAGGTCTTACTAATTAATATATGTATCAAAAATTCTCCAGTGAGAGGCTTGAATGAGCTCCTCTCCCCAAGGAGCCTTCCACTGGATGGTTCTATCTTAGTTTACAGAATGTGTTCTGGAGAGGACCTTGGGGTCTGGGGCACACTATCTTCTACCTACGAAACTTCTAAAATGTTCTAGCTGAACGAACAAGTCCAAGAATGTAGGCAAAAAGCACTAAGAATACAGAAGTTGTAAAAAGGTATAACAGGGGTATAAAAGAAAAGGCAAAAATCTTCATGGCATCAATTCAGTTTGAATTCAGCTGTTTTAGTTTGCTTCAACTCTGGTTGTCGGGGTTGTCAGAGGCATGGGGGGGAGGGAGCACACACCTGCCACTTGCAGGAGGCAGCCAGGAGTGGCGGAAGCCTCATCTCTGGGGGAACTTCGCCTGGCAACACCCCACATGAGGCAGGCAGCAGGGGACACTGCGCGGGGACGTCTCCAGTCAGGTCGCAAGGAGGTCTCTCCATCAATGGACGGCACAGGAAAGTTGGACGGGCACAGGAAAGTTGGACGGGGCCAGTGCTCCCTGTCCTCGGGCGGACTTTGGGAGGGGCCGGGGGGTATAAAACCCAACCGCGTCGGGGCTCGCTACTGCTCGCTCGGGGGGTTCGCTGCTGTTTGCTGCTCCTGCTCGCTCGCTCCCTCCTTTGCCCTGGCCCCAGCCTGCCTTCTGGCTCTCCTGCCCTCACTGGCTCGCCCTCGCACCTGTCCTGCCCTCCTGTGCCCCTGACCGCCGCCTTGCCTCTTCGCCCCACGTCCTCTTCTGGGCTGGCAGCTTCCTTCCCTGCTGCCCCGCTGCAGCCGCCACTGCCCGCGCTGCCGCCCCGATCCCGCCGCTCGCCGTGACCCTGTCCAGGCTCCCGCTCCTCCCGTCCGAGCGCCCGCTCACCGCGTGTCCGGGGCCGTCGCCGTGAGAGCCGCGCCCCGCCGGGCGCCGCGCAGGCCCCGCCAGAGCCGGCCCGTGCGCAGGGCGGCAGCGAGCACAGCCCTGCCGGGACAGCGACAGCGCTGCCGGCCTCGCTGCGGGTAACGCCCTCTTCTGCTCTCGGTCCCCTCTCTCTCCTCTCCCCCAGTCCTCTGCCATTTTCCTTTCTTCTTTGCTGTCTCCCCTAGCCGTCTTTTGCTCGGGCAACTCCTTTTCTTTCTCCTTTTGTTATCAATAAACAGTTCTCAGATACAACGTTTGCCTCCTTTGGCTTCATTTCGTTCCCGACCATCCATTTTTAAAAGAACTCCTCACAGTTCCCCACAGTGGAACACGACACAAGATGTTTATCTTCACTTCTCTGTGATTTTCAGAAATACTCGTAGTGGTTCAACAGCCTTTGAGATGAAGGAACACAAATAATCCAGGCCAAGTGGAGGTACTGTGCTGTTACAAATCCAGTTTTAAGGTTCTTAGAAATGCCTCTGCCCGAATTAAGGTGCAAACGAGACCATATGCCAGTGACAATAGTAAGGGGTTTATTTGATGGTAAGTATGAGAGAGAGAGATAGAAAGAAAGGAAGAAAGAAGTAGAAGATGGTTGGGGGGGACAGAAAGGATGACAGGGACAGAATAAGGAAAATATCACCACTCCGTGGATCCCAACGCTGTTCATTGATCCTCTCCAGGGGCTCCTCTTGGTGGTGAAGGTCCCCCCAGAAGGCACAGAGTCCCATGGGTGTACATGCTCAGGCTGGGTGGGCATGTCCAGCCATGTCCCCCTGGGGTGGGGTCAGTCTCTCACAGCAGACTCTGGGTCTGTTGCACCACGTGCAGCCCTGTGGGGCCAAGCCTCTCACGGGAAAGTCCCGTGGATGTGCCCTGTGGGGTTGGGGGTTCCACAGCTGGCCCAGTTTGTGTAATGGGAGGATGGGTGTTTGTTGCCTCTCACCAGAGGTTGCACCATGCACCCAAAACCTCCTCCTCCCCCTCGGCTGGGGGGAGTCTGTGTAAGCCTGGCTTCTGTGAGCTGTGCTCTCCCCCACCCCAAACTCAACCAGGGATAGTTGCAGCTGGTGGCTTTGGCCTTTTGTGGCTGCACACCTTTCCCTCAGCCTGAGATGACTGAACAATGTGTCCCTTTATCTAATCAACAGTTTGACTTTCAGTTCAAAGTCCCACTCTTCAGGGAAGCTTCTTCAGTTGTAGCTTCTTCATAATGAGCAAAACTTTATATCAGTGTTTGAGGCATGAACTATTTTCAGTCTCTGACATGTTCTTCCTTTAAGAGTTCAGTATGCAGCTTCTCAAACTGTATATTCACAACATCTTTATTGCTTTGGAATTATATGTACTTTTCTAATTTATCTTGTTAAATCCTGATTTAATAAAAGCACTTCATTAGATCAGCCATTTCAGAAGCACATTGATTTTATATCCCTCCTCATTTCTTATACTTCTGTTACCTCTTTAGCATTTTCCTCTTGATACAATTGAAAAGTTCTTTGACCTCTCCATACCTTGTAACCATCCCACCCTGGGCCTTTTTAAGAAAATCTTACTGAGAGACTTTATAAAGTTATACACAAATTAAAAATAAAAAGCAAGTTACTTATTTGCTACATATGAAGTTGGGTCTAATGAGCTAAATGTTGAGCACTATTATTCTCACCAATCCACTGAGATCTTTTTTAGCTAGGCAGCTGCCTTGTAGGAAAAGATGACACCTGAAACAGTTTGATTCTGGATGCTGCTGAGTAACCACCCTCTGAATCTTTTAGTTTTTCCCTTTCAATGCCACTGGTTTTTGTCTTGAGTCCTTGACCTACCAGTTATGCTAATCTCAAAAATCTTATCTTTCTATAAAATGTTACTTTTCGTCTCTTGCAAGGTTGTAGTCCACATGCTTCGTCACAAATCTTTTTCACAATGCAACAATTCTTTCCAGAAATTCAAGTCAAGATTATGCAGCAACATTGCTAAATTGCTAAGTCAACTGAAGCACCGGGAGGGGGTATTTAATTGTTCTGTCTACTGTCAAATTAATTTAGAAAGATGGGGTTTGGAGGAAGGATAAGTAGTTTTCTGAAATGAAGATTCAATATTGCACCTTTTTATTTCCTACTATATTTCTAACATGCTTTGAAGGAACAAAACTGTTGAATCTGAAAGATGGATAAACCTTTCAGGACTCTACAGTTTCATCAGAGTTCAGAAGAAGTAGAGGAAAGGTAATATAGAGAGGGAAGAAAGAAGGGGAAAATGTGAAATTTTGAAGCTGTGGAAAAATTTCTAAGAGTTCTGTAAGAATAAACCTCACTTCTATAGATTTCTTTAAGTAACACTTCCAAAGGGACTTGAAAGATAAATTTGATAATATTCATGTTTTATTTTAAATGAAAATTAATTCCTGGATTTAATTATAATCTTTAATATTTATATTATGATGAATAATCACAACATGCACTGAACAACAAATATTCTGGATTTGAACTACGTATCTGCTGTATTTGAGCTGAATGAGGAAATGATTCAATTAGACACCCCCTGCTTCAACCCCGAGGAGACATGTCTACCAGAGGAGAGAAAGTACAGCTATTCTGCATCACTGAGCTGACTAATTCAACTTTCTGTGCATGATTCAGACATCAAAGCAGCTCCACCTTTTTTGAACATCTCTCCCAATATTCTGAAAAAAGTTTGGCTGACTCTTTCAGAAAGTCAGCTAGAATTAGGAGTATATAAAATAAACCCTCATGATTAGTCTGTAAGAGGTTTTACTTTTTATGCTATGAAACATTGTACATTACCTGGAATATTCAAACTAATCCTATTACTTGTAGTGGTGCAAGTGGCTGAAGCTTCAACAGACACCAAGCTGTGGTGGTCAGGCACTGAAGTTTAATGCCTCACTCTGCGGTTAGGGTGAGAGACCATAATCCCCCAGTTCTATAGTTTACATGTTTTTATGTGATAGGTTCATGTTTTCCCATCCCTGTTTTATGTATAAGTTTGTTAATATTCATTTTCCCTATGTTAATATGTATTAATTCTAGAAAGTTCTGTCGTTCTTGATATCCCATTGGTTCCTTCCCTAAATCCCTCCTTTTTGTTATTTCCATTGGTTCCCTTGCACTCAACCCTGCCTCCTGTCAAGTATCCCATTGGCTGTATCCCTTATCCCCGCCTTTCCTATCCCCACTATAAAATCCCTGGTCCCTTATCAGATCCTTGGCTCTCCGTCTCCTTCTCCCCCCCATTGTTTTGCCTCAATAAACCTTCTGTGTGGAACTTATATGAGAGAGAGAGTCCCCTTTCTGTCAACTTCTTCGCTTCTGCCTGTGTGCCTTCCCATCAGCTCAGGGACAGCTCCCTCAGGTGAAAGTGCACCCTCATCTGCCTGCACTTTTGTGTGTGTGTGTGCCACCGTAGTGCAGTCGGGTTGTGGCTGGACCTCCGGGCTCTCTTTGAGCTAGCATGCAAAACCTGACAATTACTGTTGCAATTAATCTACATAGTCTTCTATTAAATTACATGCCAGCTTCCTTGAAACTGCCAAAGTTAAAGAACAAGTGTTGCCAGTAACATCTTCCAGTGAGTGTTTTTGAATCTTCCATTCTGAAAAAGCCATAGATTTCAGATTATATTTCCTGAGTGCTTTATAAGCAATGTTTCCCTTTCAGGTGTCATTCTCAGTGTCACTGAAGATTTAATTAGTATTATTAAAGAGTAATTTACTTCTAAGCCACACTCTTCATTATATCAAAGACCCTTTTCATGCTATCAAGTATAAACAAATGTTGCTTTAGCAAATAGATGTACATAGCCTTTCTCTCTTCCCCAGAGGAACAATACTAGAATGGCAAGGACGTTACTGTTTAAGTGAAGCCCAGTAGATGAATTATAGTAACTTACTCAGTCTTTCTGACAATATTTAAAACATTCATTTAGGAGAAAAGAAAGAGTGATAGACAGCTCTTTATTGGAGACATTTGCCTCCTTTTTTGAAGAGATGTGAATAATCAGCATTTTCTTTTTGTGGCCATGGAAATCTGATAAGATCTTGTAGCAAAGCATTGTTATGAGCAAAAGCATTGCCTTTCCCCATTTTTATCTGTTATGGAAATGTCACTGTGTTTATCCTAAGGGAAGATGTAGAGAAAATGTTCCTTCAAATCCTAACAGATTTAATCTTTCTTGCTATGCCTGAAAAAGAATGTTTTTGACTGCTGTGCTCTGTCTATGAATGGACCCACCAGGAGTACATCATCACTGGGCCCAATTCATTCATCCGCTTCCAGTTCACTTCACTGGATCCCAAAGAGGAACATGGGCATGCCAGAGGCAGTAAACTCTCTGCAGAACAGCCTCACTGTTTATGGGATTTCTTGAGAGAAAAACAGCATTCTGTGGACTTGAGGAAAAAAAGTGAGGTTTTTCATATCATTTTATTTTGGGATAGAAAGAAAATGGACCACTTCTATACATAAAATTAATTTCTCTAGCCAGGTATTATACTTAAAGGATAGAATAATTAGATAGCATTCAACTCCTGACCTGCTTTTTTATATTTAATTTAGAAATCTTGATGACGCACACAATTAAAAAAACCAAACTGGAATCAGGCATATGGTTTATCATATTCCCCATTTTTCACTGCAATCAAAAATGAGGTAGTGAGGGGGAGGAGGTTGTATAAAAAAGGATTTTGACAGCATCAGCAGTACAAGTGTGAGAGGTTGCTGAATCCAATAGCCTGATGAGTATGAGACTGCTGTTGCTCTTTGTCCTCAGGTCCAGCCAGTGGCAAGGGTGAGCACAAATGCCTGATAGGCAAGCGTGCATGAATACACACAAACAGAATATATATACACATGGCTAACCACATGGATCAGCAGAGGCGAAAAACTTAGTACTCAAACA
This sequence comes from Corvus kubaryi, assembly GCF_017639235.1. Taxonomy (NCBI): domain Eukaryota; kingdom Metazoa; phylum Chordata; class Aves; order Passeriformes; family Corvidae; genus Corvus; species Corvus kubaryi. The sequence goes on along the minus strand of NW_024580667.1, from coordinate 39,495,959 downwards.
GACATGGATGGGCTGATAGCTGTCTCCTCTCTTCTGAATAAGGTTGAAATCTGCTGACAGAATACCTATACTTATACAGATATTTATATACATTATAGATTGTAGAAACCCGGCCAACCCAGAAGTTGCTTCCAGATCCCCAGATTCAAGCTATTGGCATTGAAATGTGCAATGTCCCATGACTCAGCACCACTCCATTACCAAGTTCCTAGACCTAAAGTCTCCCCAGTGTTAGTCTCCTAGACTACTTGCTAACTATTTTGGCTTGAATTACACACATGCACATACGCAAGTGTTATATAAAAATGTCACACAGAGGCCAATTACTTTTATAGAATCATATAATATCCTGATTTGGAAGGGACCCACAAGGATCACTGAAGCCCAGCTCCTGACCCTGCAGAGAACAGCCCAAAGAATCATACCATGTGCTTGAGATCATTGTCTAAATGCTTCTTTGACTCTGTCAGGCTGGTGCTGTGACGAGCCTGTTCCTTGACGAGCCTGTTCCAGTGCCCAACCATCCTCTGAGTGAAGAGGATGGTTGGGCACCATCCTCTTTCTAGTATCCAACCTAAACCTCCTGTTACACAGCTTCAGGCCCTTGGGTCCTGTCACTGGTCACCAGAGAGTGAGCAATCAGTGCCTGCCCCTCCACTTCCCCACGTGAAGAAGTGTAGACTGCAATGAAGTCTCCCCTTAGTCTCCTCCAGGCTGAAGAAGCTGAGTAACCTCAGCCACTCATCATCAGGCTTCCCCTCCAGACTGTTCACTGTTTTCAAAGCTGTCCTTTGGACACTCTCTAGTAGCTTTTTATATTTTTTTATACTTTGGTGCTCAAATCTGCACACAGCACCCACGGTGTGGCCCCACCAGGACAGAGTAGAGCAGGACAATCACTTCCGTAGCCTGGCTGGTGATGCTGTGCCTGATGGACCCCAGGACATGGCTGGGCCTCCTGGCTGACTCATATTCCATTTGCCATCGACCAGGACCCCCAGGTCCTTTACTGCAGTGCTTCTCTCCAGTGTCTCATTCTCCACATTTGCATGTCTTTTAAATATTCCCCAGGATGGGGACTCAATCACTTCCCTGGGAAGCCTGTTTTTATGAAGAAATTTTTCCTAATATGCAATTTAAATCTTCCCTGACACAGCTTGAGACCGTTTTCCTTTCACTTGTTACTTGGAAAAGAAACCAGCACTCACCTTGTTACCACCTCCTTTCAGGTAGTTGTAGACAGCTGTAAGGTCTCTCTGCCCTGGGCCTCCTTGTCTCCTGGCCAAATACTGCCACTTCCATCAACCACGCTTCATAAGGCTTGTGCTCTGAACCTCGCTACAGTTTTGTTGCCTTTCTCTGCACTCACTTGAGCACCTCAATGTCTTCCTTATACTGAGAGGCCCAAAACTGAGCACTGGATTCAAGGTGCAACTTGACCAGTGCCCTACTTACATCCAAGCCATGAACAGCCAGTTTCTCCAGGAGAATGCTGTGGGAATCAGTGTGAAAGATTTTACTAAAGACCAGGTAAACCATATCCACTCACCCACTAAGTGGGTCATATCTTATAGAAAGAGATCAGGTTAGTGAAGCATGACCTTGCATAAACACATTGCCTTTGGATTTCTAGTTGCAAATTCATCACTGCCTACCTGAAAAGCTAATAATCTGATGGCGGTACCAGGGTAGGAAGCTTTCTTGCCATATCTTCGACTTCCTTAAGGTGTTGGTCTGGGCTGCATATTAGGCCTTCTGTTCCCCTCAGGAGACAGTCCCCTATGACAATGAACCATCTTTTTGCTTCCATTGACACAGGGCTTGGGCTGACATAACTTTGGAGATGCTTCCCACCTTCATGAACCATTGTCCTTGTCTTTGGTTCCACTTGCCAGGGCACCTGGGAAGGTGGGGCAGTACAGAGAAGATGGATCTGCTGTGCTGGGCAGAAACTTGTTCCCATTGCCGTCTACACCTTTAAGTCTCCACATTCAGCCAGGTGGACAAATGATAGGGAATCCTCCTTATTATGTGTCCTGTCTGCCTGTGAGTCCTGTCCCAGAAAAGGTAGGGTACAATTCCAGAAGTATTCCAGTGCAGTTTTGATATCTCCCTCAGACTCCCTGATGCTTCTTAACCCACGCTCCTCCTCTCAAAGCGATGGCACTAAGCAGAGAGTTCCTCTGCCTGGGCACACCTCCCAAGGTGCTGCTGTCAGAGCAGAGCACACCCTGCAGCCTGACACCCACTGGAGCTCTGTCTGAGCAGCTGTGTCTGTCACTATGGGTGCAGTGTCTAGAGCTGACATGGCCCTCTGGGAGTTTTATGCCATTGCTCCCTGGCTGAGCTGGCAGAGCTACAGTCCTCTTCCTGCACACCCTTCTGTGGCAGCTAATTCTGTATGAAGTGCCATGCCATGCCCTCACTGATGTGCCACGCCCCAACTGCCCATTCTGTTCTTAGCACTCCTGGTCACTAGTGGTACTCACAGGCTTCTTTTACTGAGGGCAAGGGCATGTTTGGGCACCGTTGCTGCTCTCCCTGACAAGTTCCATCAACCACTGTCATGCAAGCTACAGGCTCCAGGCAACTCTCTCTGCTCCTCTGAGGTTTCCCAGTTTGGGAAATCCTGCCATGCACACACTAGGGTGCTCCTCTGTGCATCATCCTGGCACCAGATCTGCTTATCAAGTTACATATCAACTCCTGTCAACTTCAGAACAGATCTTCAGAATCACAACAAAACAGATTAAACACATTTCAATAGATTGCTGGACTGCTAGAAAGAAGCTTCTGTTACTGACTCCAAAATGAACACCTTTTAAAACAGTTTTGACATTGATAGGTAAGAATTTCATTGATACATGGAGATATTTCCCTTCAGTTTTATAAAAAAAGCCTCTTCACTTATTACCATGTTGAATGAAAAATTCTCAAGAAAGTAATTAAGATCACCCTTTGATTTCCATTTCCTTTGAATTTCTAAAAGGAAAAGGTTAACTCAGATTCTTAGTGAAGGATTAATCTCATCAAACAAATATAAATTGGCAGGGTGGATTAATCTCACCTAATAGATGTCTACAGCGTAGGATCTTGATCTGAACTAGTCATGTAAAACTCTCATATAATCAATGGATAGAACAGGTACTTAGAGGGTCTTATTCAGATGACCTATTTTAGATACTTATATTTGAACAAACACCTATTTCTTTCCAGTGACTAAGAAACGAGCTTCGAATGACTAGCTCCAATGTCAAGCAAACATACTTCTAACAAACTGCAGAATCTAATGGACTAGGATCAAATTAGGACTTGACTTATTTCCACTGAAGTATAAAATTGGATTTTAAGATTCCTTTAGAGCCAGAGAACATTAGTGTTACAAAACACATTAACTTTTCCCCAGATGTCATTATCACACTTCTTCCTAACAGCTTTGAGCTACATCTAGATTAATCCTGACCTGTCATCATGTATTCAGGTTTTACATATGATTGAGCCCAATTTCATAGGTAACCTGAGGGTTTAGGAATTTTAGTTTTACAAGAAAATTTCATCTGGAATTCAGGTCTAGAGTCATACAGCTAAATTTGAAATTGAGAGATCTACAGTTCAGAAGTTCAACTCCAGACTATAGACATGTACATTTGCACTCAGGTGTGAGCACAGGATTCAAATCAGTTGCCTGATCAATTCGGAACTGGTGCAATTACTGCCATTTGAGGTACGTGAGCATACCTGAAGTATTCAGCTGGGCCTAGCAATTGTGTTAAAAGGCATACAGGACCCTGCCCTTGTGGGGCAGACATAAAACCAGCTGTGATTAGATGGTAGGTACTTAGATCACATGCCTATGCTCAGGCAACTAAACAAACCTCCCACACAATGCACTCACCAGTGTCTAAAAAACTCTTTTGCTGATCCAGATATTTGCAAATTGAATAGAGAAGGGAATAGGTATGTCTTGGCATTTTTTGATTTTGTTGTTTTTTTCTTCTGAAAGAATGAGGACTGGAAAATGTATTGGTCCTTTGTAATTACTTTAATAAAAATGCCTAATTAATTATTTCTAGCAGAAAAATTGACTAAACCTAACAAAAAAATTTTTAAACCCCAGGAAATGTTGTGTATTTTCAGCAACTACTTGGGAAAGTGGTACAACAGGTTAGTACAAAACGGCTGTGCAGAGGGAAGACAATGTGGGAAAGGAGAAAAACAAGTTGTCCCACAGAAACTGTCCTGGTAAACAACATACACATGCTGAATTTCTGTTTTTCTTTTAAGGGATATCCATACCTTAATTTGGCACAAAAATATTGCATAATTCTTCTTTAATTTATGGCATATTGATCTTCAAGTGTTTCATCTTCTATACAGATGCAGAATATTTATGCTTTGTTGGCATGAATTTGCTTGAAAATTAAAGGAGCACTAGGCTGAGTTATTAAATAAGTGCCATCAAGGGGGAAAATATAACATTTTGCAATTACACAGACCTTTTCTGGGCAAAGGTAAGTGTTTGGTTTTTCTATATGCATGGTTTACAACAAAAGGCAAGCAATTTCTTTTATTTTTTGGATATATAAATTGAAGATAATTAAAATCATAGAATCATAAACTCATAGATTATTTTTAGTTGGAAGGGACCTTAAATATCATCTAGTTCCAACTCTCTTGCCAGAGGACAGAGACGCTTTCCTTTAGACATGTTGTTAAAAGTCCCATCCAGCCTTACCTTAAGCACTCCCAGGGTATCCACAGCTTCTCTGGGCAACCTGTTCCTCTGTCTCATCACCCCCACAGTAAATGTTTTCTTCCTAATATCTAATCTAAACCTATTCTCTTTCAGTTTGAAGCCATTCCCCCTTTTCCTATCACTATAAACCCCTGTAAAAAGTCTCTCTCCGTCTTTCTTTAGGTACTGGAAGGCTGCTATAAGGTCTCCATGCAGTCTTCTCTTTTCCAGGCTGAACCCCAACTCTCTCACCTGTCTTCATAAAAGAAGTGTTTCAGCCCACTGATCATCTTCATGACTATCCTTTGCTATGCTGGAGACCCCAGCACTGACTCCAGGTGGGTCTTAAAAGAGCAGAGTAGAGGAGCAGAATCATCTCCCTCAACTGGCTGGCCATGCTCCTTTTGATGCAGCCCAGGATACAGCTGGCTTTCTGGGCTGTAGGTGCACATCATTCAAGGCTGTCAAGGTCCCTCTGAATGGCATATCTTCCTTCCAGCATATTGAGGTGTTTACTTTGTGTGCTTCCACTTCCTGTATATCAAAACTTTGAGGTATTTGTACTTTGATCTATTAATTTAGGTCTGGCTATCCAGTGTGGAAAAATGTGGCTTTAGAGTATGACCCTGCAGTAAGTCAGCAGTGAAGAGAAGAATACCTCTTCTCTCTCAGCCGCACCTGAAAGTCTTTTAAATTACCTATGTGCAATAGACAAGCATACAGGTAGGGGTAGTATCCTCAGACCTCTGAAGTTATATGGCATATAGAATTACAGAATTAAAAAATAATTTAAATTGGAAAAGACCCTGAAGATCATCAATTCTAACTATTAACCTAACATTGCCAAGTCTACCCTTAAACCATGTCACTAAACCCATATAATGTATGCAAGCTTATGCTTCCTAATCGGGCTGCTTTTCCTTTCCATGAATGCTGAATCATTTCCTAAACAAACCACTGCATATAGGAATGAGAAGGCTGCATTATCTCCAGACTATTTCCTGGAATAGAGAATAACCCTAACTCTTTTCTTTCATTTTAATGACATTTGGAGTGGTAGTGGTGGTGGAAAAATATATTAGCCTTGCTTTTTACATTTAGCACCAACTGTCCCTGAACCTTATTTGGGTGAAGAGTGGTTTTGCATAAATTCCACACAGAAAGGAAGAATACCTATAGCAGAATAAAAGCACAGGAAAAAACTAACCTGTATCTTAATTAAAAATGTAGAAACAAACCCAAAACAAGAGGTACAAATAAAGGAAATTTTTCTGCTTCTTTGACTTCCCAAATATTCTTAGGAAGATTAACTGTCTCATTATTCTGTGATGTTAAGGTATGAATTTTTAATATTTTTTTGTTCCAAAGACTAAGATATATAACACAGCTGGGAAAAGTGGGGTTTTTACTTACTAAAAAAATACCACTTGACTATCAGAAATATTTGCCACACTGCATAACCATAGATTATGGTACTTACTGAAATCAAGAAGCAATGGGCTTTTATTGGTGTCTTTTTTAATGAATTCAGAACAATATGGTCTCCATCCAGAACTTCAGGAATGATGAAGTCTGTGAGAATTTCACTTTTTCAGAAGAATACGTCCCTGATTCCCTCAGGCTGATGCATCCATAATGAATGCTGAGCCCCATTAAATCACTTTCCTGGATACAGAAGTACATCCATATGAATCAGCCTGTTGATCAGGCCCTGTGTTCTGGCAAAGATCATCAGACTGATGCACAGACAGTCTTGAAGTTCCATTTAACCACTTGAAATAGACTGTAAGTGGGAGTTAAATGCTTTATGGGTTTCTGATTGCTTTTCACAGAGGGAATTACACCCTAAGTGAATGTAAAGGCTACCCATATCTTTTATTCAGTGTCAGGAATTCATAGGCTGCCTTTGTTCAAAGAATTTCTTAATCTTTTTTACGTTGTAGATTTCTCACAGGAATTGTTTTGTGTCTCAAATACTGATAACTTACAAAGAGTTTTATACATGGATTTTATTTTTTTTTTAAACAACAATTACCAATTCACCATTGTCAGAGAGTCAGAGGATTATGATATTTTCTTCATTCTATCAAACCCTTATTAGTCCAATACAAAGATTAGGACAAAGTTACTTGTGGTTTGTTTTTTTCCGCCTAGAAACAAAGAGGTGTGTATATCACTTGTCTCTGATTTCTCTCTGCTTTCACTTATGCTAGTTGTTTCATCAAAGCCTCCATTGTAAGTTAATTCTGATAGAGATGCAACATAATCATACCGGAACACAGAATTGTTCAGGGTAGAAGGGACCTTGAGAACATCTACTGCAGTTCCCTGTTTGAGTAGGGTCAGCTGCAGATTGGTGCTCAGTAGTAAGTCCAGTTGGGTTTTTACTGTCTTCAAGAATAAAGACTCCACAACCTCTCTGGGCAACTTGTGCCAGCACTCTCATAGTAAACCAGTGTTCTCTTGTGTTCAGATGGTATTTCAAGTGTTCGAATATTTGCACATTGCCTCTTGTCTTGTCACTGGGTACCGCTGAAAAAAGTTTGGCTCCCTTGTCCTTATTACATCCCTTAAGTGTTTATACACATTGATAACATCTCCTCTAAGCCTTATCTTCTCCAGACTGAACAGCCCCAGGTTGCAGCCTCTCTTCACGTAAGAGATGCTCCTGTTCCTTAATCATCTTTGCAGCCCTGGGCTCGACTCACTCAAGTAAGGCCATATCTCTTTTGTAGTGGAGAGCCCAGAAGTGGACCGCAGTACTCCAGATGCAGCTGAATAGGTCACATGATACAGGATTTGTATTGCAAAGGTGATAGGAAATACTGAAAAGCTTAGAAATGCATGGAGTACTTCAGATCTCTTTGTCAATGCGTATTACTTAGGGCTGCATGTTCAATAGATATAATGGTTGGATATGTTTTTTGTAAGCTTCTACTTATATGAGAACTCTTACTTTTTGTGAAATGCTAATTTTGATAACCCTGATCCTCAATCCTTTTATTCCACATACTTTTAGCATATATTATATTAGAGGAGATGAATGAGGGTCTGACTTCACTTTTATCTGCTTGTGCCCTACTCTAAGTAGAACCTACATCTGTGGCGGATATATTTCATTTATGGAGACGGTTCTCATTGGAAAATTACTGAAATGTTTAGATTCGGACAGAGTATTGATTCACAAGCCAATAGAGATCCACAAGTCATTGTAAAAGAAACAATTATGACAACATTTTTATAAATAGCAAAGTTTTTGAAATGCAGAAAAAATGTAGGAAGTTGGGGTCTAAAATTGCTACTGCTTACAACTTATGGTAATCTTTTTCCTGGTTGAATTTGTTGGGGTTTTTTTTATTTTTTTTTTCCCCAGTCTTTGTACATCAACAGAGTTTAGAACAAAAAAATCACTTTTGCTTTTAATTGTTTAGATAAGGTTATCTTCATTAATGAAATCATGTATGCTGCCACAAATTTTCAAGTGGCAAAAGAAACCTTAGCCCATGCTTGTGAAGCTGTTATTAAAATTGCACTTTCATTGCAAAGGCCAAAGTGGTGATAAGCAGAGAAGTGAAAAAGATGAAGTCCATAGGAAGGAAGGAAGGAAGGATATCAATGCATAGTTGTTTAACTCTTTGCAATATTAGCTCTCCAAAATCATTAATAGACTATTTGATGGTAATACTTTTAGACTGAAACAAGCACAAGAGTATGACAGGTGACATCCCTAATTTTCAGTTAATAAGGTTTCTAGCTACAGATAGTCTTTTATTCACCACTGGTAAGACCATGATAGGAAATATATGTGCTGGCTTCTCTGACATCTAGCATGAAGAAACTCAATGGCATTGAGTCCAGAGGAAAAAATACAAAATGATAAGCAGTCCTTAGAATTTAGCTGAGAAGATAGCTCATGGGGTTTGTTGTTGGGGTTTTTGTTGTTTTTGGTTGGTTGGTTGGTTTTGTTTGTTTGGTTTGGTTTTTTTTATTTAATAATAATTTAAAAACTTAAATAGCAAAAGTGAAAGTATTGTCTGTGTGGATGAAAGAATATAGTTACATAGTGAACTATAGAAGGTTTCACTTAGATGTTAAATACAAATTTCTAGTAAGAACAGTATTAATTGCTTATGTAGGTTGCAAAATCTCCTTTGCTGATTTTTTTTTTTTTAAAGAAGAGTGCTTTGTATCAGTAGTGCTTAGGGTATGTTAGCTCTCACAGTTGATGTAGCAGAAAGTAGGACTGGGTAAATTTTCAAGATTTTGTTTCTATTTTTCTATCATGATATTTGTTAACATAGTGACAATGGTGCTAGTGTTTTCTGATTAGTTAAGGTTTATCTGTTAATCATAGAATCACAGAATCATGTTTTACATGAGACCAGCCCTTCTCATAACATTTCCTGTCTTTATCCCTCAGACTGCCTTGCCCTGCATATTTTCTCATCAGTTAGCACAGCCACTATGTCACCTTCCAATACCCTGGACCTTCCTTATTAGTTACATAGTCCTGGTTGGCCTGTAGTTCTTTGACAGCCCATCTCTTCATGTGACTGAGGATGTCAGTGTCCTGTGTTTGTCTTCATCATATTTGATTGTTGGTTTTGTGTCTGTATGTTTTGTTTATGGCTTCCCCCTTTTCCACAGTATCGCATCTGACAACGTCTCCATCAGTTAATCTTACTGGAATGATTGTTCCCTAATTCTATATGCCCTTCTATTAGAGTACTGACCCAGGCTTGGGTCTTGTTAGTGCCTGTACTGTCTCTCTAATCCTTGGTCAATGAGGTTTGTGTCCGTATATGTTCTCATGTATGGCTTCCTCCTTTTCTCATTGTTTCCTTTTTGCATTTAAACTGGTCTTGATCAGATATCCTTAGAGGAATATTCGCTCTCTCCTCCCACATGCTCTTCAAGGTATCACAGTAACTGGGCTGCTATTACTAAATTTATAATATGTCAGTCACACTTTGTTCAAAATAACAAAAAATTCTTGACTTCATATATGACGTCTCTTCCACTTCTTGTCCACAACAAGATTTTGAGTGTAAAAGTGTTAGCATACAAGGGACAATAGTGTATATCAGTTGTGTCTCCATCCGTTACTAAAGTTCATTATATTTATCTTGCATCTAAATAGACACTAGAAATAGTTTGGGGGGTTTTCTTGCCTTACAGAAGGTTTTTCCAGATATAATTCCTGTTTGTCTTAATGTAACTTTCTAACTATTAATTACATCAAATGCAAATGTTATACAGAGAGATCTAATCTGCTCATAACTCTATGAATTAAAGTTCCTCTGAAAGGGATGCTTTTCTCTTTTGAGCAAGACTCTGATTCATAGTTTTTAAAAGAAATGTCAAGTAAGCTTTCATGCTTAAGGTATGGAAAGAGAAGCAATCAAGTGCTAATCTATTTTTTGAAAGACATATTTAAAAGCTTTGGAAAGAGTGTTTCTAAATAAAACCTAATATTTAACCAGATATTCCACACTGATTTTCATGCTAATCATTCTATTTTCAGTCTGTCTGCTGTTATTATAACGAGTAAAGAAAAGAATAATCATTGGAAAAGAATAAGGCAGGCCAAAGGGTAAAGCTTCTGTTAAATTATTTTCTGCTCACTTGATAAAATATTGGTGTTACAACCGTGCTAAGTGAAAAGTTGAATAACTGAATATAGTGAATAGTGGATGACAGGGCAATGCAAATGAGGAGGTAACCAGTGATACCATCATGGAGTGATTTGGTTGACCACCTTCCTGGAATCTGGCTATAGACCCGCACAATCACATACTCTCACACCATCCTGCAACACACAGAAACTGAGGACTCAAGGCATTGATGCTGAGCCCTGCCCAGAGCCTAATTCAGAAACTGGGGGGAGTGAGTGTCACATGTCCCCAGGCTGGCCTGGTCTGGCTCACTGATGTGGTCCCTGGAGCAGGTGTCAGGTACCTGCAACAGCTACCCGTGCATGTGTGTTTGGGTAAGAGTGTCTGTGTACATGAAATGCTTTTCCTTACTCAGCCTATTCCACTTCATATATTCATCTTGGCAATGTCCTTTCCCCACAATGAGAGACATTTAATAAATTGAAATAATTCGTCTTTACAGATCTTGACACGTTTGAGGTGATTAAGTGAATTTTAGCTAATCTCATATATATTTCTTAATTACAGATAAAAAAGTAAATTGTTGTCCAACTTGAGGTTTACAAACAGAGATGGTAGCAATAATAAAAGTGGCCAGGTACAGAAAACCTTTCAAAAGTAAAAAGTAGATGGTCCAGACATCCACAGTGATGTGAATAAATTAAGAATTTTTGTTGACATAAAAAGAAAACTATAGTAGAAAGAAAGTACACTATGATTCAAAAGGCAAATAAATACCATTATTAAAATCAATAGTTGCTTTTAAATTAAGGGAAGATCTTTGGGACAGCATGTGGTTTTTTTCTGGCTTTCTAAATATTAGTAAACTAAACAAATCTTAAACTATTCTCTTGTACTGATACTAACCTGTCACACGATACCATTAAATTCTCTTGCTCTCCCAAATGCTACAACTACTACAAATTGTGTATTGGAAATGGGTACTGACTGGTGCTTCTTCCTGAAATAAGTCCAGGAATTGTTTGGATAAGTGCTTATCAGTTTGGGATGAAAGCACACCAGCAACAGTTCCAATAAATAATCAGGATAGATAATTTAGTCTGGGTGCTGGTGGACTGGTGCTATTTGTTTCATTCTTAGCTACATGAAGCTCAAGGGAACTGATAGAGCCTGCCTTCTAGACCACATGCTTGGCTGTCCTTTCCATGTGCAGAATGAGCCTGCTCACGTCTGCCTCATCTCCAGCAGAATTAGAACGACCAAGCCCCTCTTACAAGGCAGGAGTCCAATACTGAGCCTTAAATATATATTTATACAGCTACTAATAAACTTGTATTTTAAAAAGTAAACTTGGTGCATAGTTCCTGTGTTTTCAAAAATACAATATGCATTGGTTTCAGATTTTTTTGAAGTTTATGAAAGTAAAAAATCTATTCTGCTATACATTTTTACTGCCTTGCTCATTCCTGGTAACACTTATGATATATTGATTGAGGATGAATGCAGTATTTACTTGTAGCGATATCTTAATGTCCAATGCCTTTACCGCTGGTAGCATTGTATGGAATGGAATCTGTTTGAGTATAATACTGTAAAATTCTGGAAAAGTTATCAACTTTTTAAGGATGTTTAGATAAAATCTAGAAATATTTAGTATATACAATGAAATGCTTAAATCCCACGGATTTCATTAATTTAAAGGAAACATGTGTTGCATAAGGTTTCTGAACAAAGCATTTTATTCTAGAGCTCTTACTGAAGTTCACGTAGTGTATTTAGATTAATTATAATCCAGAACCCCAAAATTCTACACTATATGAATTGTGAATGGTCTTTTTTTAAGTAAGGCACTACTTTAATGACTTTCTTTTAAACTTTCCTGAAAACTGTGAAAGTGGCAAGCTGATTTGCCTGAACTTTTATTTTTTCAGGCAGAAAATTGAACCAAACATGATGATTTAATTAAATTTTCATCCGGTATGAATATCTATTGATTCTGTTGGATTTTAGTTTTAACCAACAACCACTTTTCCTTTAAATAAAAGCAATAATTAATTGATGTTTATCAAACACTCTTTTCCGACTACGGTTAAAATTCTTCAGATCTCAAATCAATAAACATACTAACTATATGCTTTAACTTTAAACACATGATTTACCTCTCTAGTGAATCAGTTTATGTATTGAAAGTGTATTTTGTGTTCAAGTGATTCAGTTTTTTTCTTGGCTTCGAACAAAGGTAAAAAGACTAATCCCATCAAAGGTGTTTTTGTCATCATTCAGTTGTTGCATTAAATTTCAGAAGATGGTAACTTTTAGCATCCTTACTCTTTTCTGTTGTGTAAATGAAATACATATGATCATTTGAAAGTTTCCTTTAATCTCCAAACAATTAAAATTTAATTCTTTTACTTGCTTTCATTAAAATGGAGAGGGGAAATTAATTAAAATTAAATCTTTATGTAGCTGCATGAATGAGACATGAACATATTTCTTGTCTTTTTCAGACTTTCTACCACCCTTTTTACTACAGTTTTTGGTGCAAATTATTAGAGAAGGGTACACTTTTAAAAGTGTGTTTTGTCTTCTTGTTATGGGTTAGCAAGCATAGTCCCGGAAGTGAGTCTTTTGCAAAGAGGTGCTTACAGTTTCCTCTATGACCTGACAGAACCTGTCAACTGGCCAGTTTGAATATGGACAATTTTTTAAGCCACTTAGAATTTTGACCGCCTCTGTGGTCCACATTTAAGAATGGAGAAACCCCAGGAAGCTCTCTCTCTTGCTTCTGCCGGGGGACAGGTAACTGGGCTGGGCCTGTACAGGGCCCAGCGGGCCCAGGCCAGGCCCTGCCGGGTTCGGGCTGGGACCTCCTCCGGCCGGGCCCAGGCTGGGACACAGCCATCCTGGAGCCGTGCGGCCCTGTTCCACCCGCAGCCCCCCACAGCTCTGCTATGTGCAGACGACACGGCCTGGCTTCCCCTCCTCCAGTGCGGCCAAAGATTCAGATGAAGCTGCCCTGCTGCCTGGCAAAGATCATGTGACAAAGAGTGATAAGCGAAATTCCAGCTGCAAGGCCCGGGTGAGATTAACCCTTTTAGTGCTGTAAGTTTCCTCCAGAACAGATGAAGTCTGCAGACATTAAGTAAAGAAAGAAGAGCTGAAATCCTGAGGGAGGAGAAAGAGGAGATGCTTAAAGCTGAAATTCTGTTGTAAAGCTATGGTGGTGATAGACTATGACATATCAGAGTACCCGTTGTAATTTCATGAAGGCATGCGGGGTTGGAGCGTTCAAACTGTACTTGTGAGCAAAAGCACCTGTGCTGGAATAAGCAAATCCTGAAGCAGCTGTAATTTGAGAAGTTTGAACAGGGAGTGATGGAAGCGGTGAGGACTCTTACTCCACATGGAAAGGAGAAGACCTCTGTTCCTAGAGATGCTCCCAGAGATAGTCCTAGAGGTGAAGTTGATGAGGACCCTTGTCTCCCAGGAAAAGGGGAGGGCCTCTATTCTTGGAGATGAAGATGCTCCCAGAGATGGGTGAAGAGAACCTTTGTTTCGGAACAGCTCAACCTTAAAATTGTACCCCAGTAGCTGAAGATTGCACCCTCGAAAGCAGTTGTGGGAAAAGCTGCAAGTCGTGGGAGGGGACTCTCATATGCGAGCAGAGAACCAACATGGGCAGCTGTCTCGTGATACTGATGCCGTGAGAGAACTTCTTGTGGAGATATCTCCATAGCATGAGCAAGAGAGACTCCTCTCCCTAAATGGACTGAACAAGGTTATTATGGAAGTGGTAAACAGACTGAACATCTCAAGGTTTGTCTTTTTACAGTGGGAGAAGGGGGAAAGGTGGGGGGAGGAGAAGTGTTCTGAAGGCGTGGTCTGATTTTGTTGTTTTTTTTTTTCCTTCTTTCAGGTCTATTAATAAACTTCTTTATATTCTTTCAAGTTTTGTGCCTGCTTTGCTTTCTCCTAATTCTTATCTCACAGAAGGTAAATAGTAATGAGTATTTTGGATCAAACCACTACATTTCTACTAAAAACAAAGTTTAAAAAAAAAAAAGACACAAAGCAACACCACAATAAGCATGTAGAGCATATCCTCAATTTAGAATGTCCCAATTGCACATCAGAGTATATTATGGAAATAGTGTGGTAAAATAATACAGAAGATATTTTTTCTTTAACATTGGGGAAATTTCTAAGGACTGTTACACTTAGATGAATGAAATTTGTTTGCTTATGACTTAGGCAATAGGCGATCCACTTACACTCCATTGCCTGGTCTGAAACATCTGAAAAACTGTTTTATTTTTCTGTATCAACAAATTATTTCATTCTTTTTAAAGTTATCTTATTCTGCTGTTTAGAAGTTCATGGCAAGTAGATTTTAAATTACAGCACCTCCAAAAATAAAACCTGATATTACAATTTTTATGACAATTGAGAGTAGCTTTACTGTTGAAGACAAATGAGTAAGAGGAAAAAGAGTGCATCCATGCAAACAAACTGAAAACCTGTACCACACATAGATAACAGCTTTTCCATTCTGAATAATTCTTAAGCATGAAGAGATTATCCAAATTACTGTGCAGTTGTATGAAAGCTGTTTGGTATTAGTATAATCATACATGTCACAAAGAGTGATGATGGCATATTCTATAATCAGAATTTACAGAATATAGCTGTCAATGCTATATCTAAGCCTCTTTTCAAAGGAACTGATGTTTAGAATTTGAATCTGAACTTCTTGAAGAAATGGAAGTGCTGGGAACTAGAATTGTGAGATGATATCAAAGAAATGCTTATCAGAAGAGCAGATAGTCTGCAAAACTGCACAATATAGATCATAAAATCTTTATTTTTTCAAGATCAAAACTCAGCACTATTCAATTTTCTACACCTGGGCACCACTCTTAATCTAGCTTTTTGCTTTACATTTTGTTCAGCCTTGATTGAAGAAAAAAGAAAAAAATCGTCATCTTCTGTTGTTCATTCTTGTATAACCAAGAAGCCTTGATTCTTAGGTCTGATATTTAGTTAGATTCAGAGGTAAGTACTGTTTCCTCTGCAATATGTGTAGGGTTTTATTCCTGTGAGGGAACAAAGGTGACTGAGTTATTTCATCACCTCTCCTTAACTGTCTTATTTTTCAAAACTATTCTTTGTTGGACTTCTCTTTATCCATACAAAGAGGAAAACAGTGGCTTATTATCCTTCAAACCTACAGTAAGTACTCCTGTTTAAAGCTTCTAAAGAGCTGCAGGTTAGTTTCTATGTAATACTTTGAAATAATAAACTGGGTTAAATAATATTTTTTTTTCTCATTGGTTTTGAATTTTCACTTCTTAACTATTTTTTTTTCTCTGATAGGAGAACAACTGAAACTCTGAAACATTTCTTTCATTGAATGAAAATATTACTCTGTTACCAAATTATGCAAGACAATTTATCAAAAGTACTTTCAAATTAGCTAACACTTCCTTTCTTATTTAGGGGAAAGGTTTCCCTGCAATCTCTATTTACAATATAGCTTGGCTAATCATCTTCAGAGAAAAATCACAAAGTGTTCTCAGTTCAGGAATGTAATAGCATTGTATATTTTCAGTCAAAAAGTCTGATAGCTCAAGAATGCTCTTGGCCACTAAAACCATATTCATCATTCCATGCTTCATTAGTCTCATGAGAGGTGCACAGAGAAGATAAAAACACTGGTTGTTATTGCCTATATAGTTGCTTTTAGAAGAGTGTGAACACATACCGGAGTCTTTGTAGATAATTATCCAAAAGCATCTGTTAAATGGTCATTATTAATCTACTTGGCAAACAATGTGAGGATGTCTTAGGAAATGAAGAGAATGAAATAGATAACATAATGCTGTTACCATAGAGACCTGTGAGGCATACAGTCCTTGAAAATTGCTTGAAGTTCTTACCACAGCAAAACAAGTATAAAATACTTACAAAGAAAACCAAGGGCAATCAGAGGTAGAGAATGACTTTCATAAGAACAAAAGTAAATAGGAACCATCAGCTTGGAAAACTAGCCAGTAGAGGCTATGTTAGTGGTCTAAACATGAGGGTGGACAGAAAAGGCAAATAGGGAGTAATTATTTGCTGTTTCTCATTATGTTAAACAAACAAGTTAAATACCCAAAAAAACCTCTACAAAACCATTCATGATAAAGTAAAAAGTTTAAAACAACTTTTTTACACATATATATGTATAAAACATTGTTACTTTAAGAATTACACGGGCAAGTAACTGTAGAAGCATTCAAAAATAAAGTATACAAACTTAAAATGGATAGCTTTAGGCTACAGTCTATGCAAACACTATAGTCCAGCAAGATTTTAATGACTAGAAGATTGGAGGATATTTCAAACAGAAATGTACTTGTGTCCTTTTTCTTACATTTATGTTGTAAGACTGTAGATCAAAGTTAAAAATAGAATGCTGGTCCACATGGAGCATTTGTTTTGCCCTAATATGATTGTTCTTGTGTTTTTAACTACTGAGTAACCCTATACTTAAGTCTGCTATGTACAAGTCTTATGCTGTTCTACTACAACTGGATTTACTGTATGACGAAACATACCAATAAAACCTCTTTTTAATCATCTCGCCATAATCATCTGCCCAGAAACTGCAATATATTTGAAACCTCAGTATATATTTTTTGTAACGTTAAATGAATGTGTGATGAGCAGTACCTGTTGAATATTTGGGGCCTTGCTGGGGTACTTTTGCTAGGAGATGAAAACAATTAAATGAGTATTTAACTGTTCAATAATGTTAATTGTGATATTAACAACAAAAATGTTTTTTCCAAATTTAGTGTAAACAAACACAGTCAATTTCCTTGTAAATTCTTCCTAGGCTTAGGTTTTCCAGCAACGTTGAAATCATCTTCCTCCTGCCTCCACCCAGAGTGTGCTGCAATAGACAGCCTTCATATTGAGTGCACAAGTTTTTGTTATTTCCAGGAATTATAGCTGCAATAGAAACAATATTTCAACATATTTGAATTGAGTGACCTATTCTTTCAAAACTGTAGCATCTCCTCCAGAAAAATCTTCCTGAGTTAGTACTTGTTTTGGTCTTCCATGTATTTAGTGTTTTGGAAACTGGCTTCTGTGATTACACAGAGAGATTGGTCTGCTCCACTTAGTAGCCTCAAAGTAAATTACCTACCATGGCTTGTGTTTAGATTCATCATGGCAAGCCTCCTCAAAAGCCATAATATGCTGTATACCACTTGCCTCTTCAAGTTTTATGTGATATCTTTGGAATCATAAGACGGGAGTATTTTGTCAGTGCAGTAAGTTTCTTTTCAGTTCAGGGTATAGGACCTTACAAGCATAAGATATTACGGGAATGGTTGGAATATATCTTGTTGGTGAATCAAAGTTTGTGGGGATGGAAGTGTTTAAAAGAATGAAAAAAACAATTAATTTTAAATCTTGAAAGTGAACTTTGCTGCATTCATTCATTAGCAACATGTCTTGTGCTAAGGATCAGTTTATACACTGTGGTAATTATCATGGCACTATACACAGCACCATTCAGCAATCTTTTCTTAGGTTACCTGTGAGTACACAGTGTCATGAAGCTCATGTTCAACCATTTGTGCTGATGGCTGCAAGTCCCCGGTGGTTCCTCCTCAAGGCAGTGGTCAGGTCTGAGAGCTCATCAATGACACAAGTTGAGACTGAAGTAGGCTGGTGGCCACTCTCCTTTCTCTTCTGATTTTCCTTGTTTGTGTGTGATAGTCTTTTCACTGCTCCTATGCTGGGCAACAGCACTCAGAGTAGAACAAGGGAAAGCAAATAATTTAACATCTGCCTTGAAAAAAACGATTTTGGAGTAACAAAATCAGTGATTTTTGAGTAAGTACAAATACTATTTTTCCATTGTTCTTCAATTCAATTTTTTTAAATGGAATTCAAGGTTTATTTCTGTGTAATATATAATTTCTATTGTACAATATTAAACTTAGCACTTGCACCAAACTTGTTGAACTTTAATTAGCTGTTCTGCTAAGGTTATTTCTTAAAATATCTCACTGCTCCCAGAAAACCCCAAAAAAGCTATTTGAAAGTTAAGGTGCTGCTATAAAAAAATTAAGTTGTAATCAGAGATAGCCATGGAAAATCTATGTTTACTATTCCAGTGACACTCAAGGCAGCACTTTCTTTGTCTCTGTGGTTTATGTAGCAGAAGTGGGAGCAATGCAAAGACAGGTCATATTTCCAGTAAGGACACACTCGTTTTGTAATATTAGTGAGATAAACAGCTGTTTTTTATAGTACATTCTGATGTGTCCTTCAAGTGCTCTTCTAAGAGGCTTAATTTAATACTGTACACATATATGGGGCAAAGTATGTCAGATTCCAGAATAAACTGAGGAAAACCAAAATGCAATTTGACATCTTTAATGTAAGTTAACTCATTTTAAGAATTAGTTGCTGATTACCAAGTATTATCTTTACCAGAAATATTTTCAAATTGATATCAAGAATGAAAATCTCCGTCCATTGCTTTATTTGGTATTCGACTATGCTAATATATAGTTTTCTTTATGAGCTAAGAAAATATACTGCATTACTTTATCTACACCTTACATGAAATGAAGTTGATCATCCTATTAAAAGTAGTCAAATCAACAATTCTTCAAAGTTAAGAGGAAATGGAAAAAGAAGATGACCTTTCTGTACTATTTCTGTATAGTTTTTCTGATGAATAGCAAAGAATTTTTCTGGGTTTTTTGTTTTAGGGTGTGCGTGGGTTTTTTTTGGTTGTATGTTTTGTTGTTTGGTTGGGGGCTTGGGGGCGTTTTAATTGTTTGGAGGCTTTTTCCAAATGTAGGCACTCACAGTGATGTTCTAAACTAATATTTTAGTACTCAAATAGCAGGTTTTTTTCCAGTGAAAGACCTTTGGAGTGTTTTGTCACTAATATAAAATGGACTTGTCAATATCTGACCATTCTTGAAAATGTAGTCAATTTTATTTCATTTCCTAAACATGGTTGAAATCATGCATGCACACACTGAACTATGGGTTATATTGTACAGAATTTTAAGGTAGATCAGTGAAGATTTCTAAATTTACACACCAGTTTCTAATAATTGGTAGGTCTTCAAGTTGAAGCCTCAAGAAAGTTCCTTCTAAACTGGCTGAGATGCTGTATAGCTGTCATAGCTGCATAAGACACCCCTAAATAGGATGTGTAACTGCTTGAATTTGGTTTAGTTTAACTTCATTTTTTTTTTAATTTTTACTAGCAGTAGATCAACAGTACACTGTTCCTGTTTTGAAGTAACTGTTCAGAGATGAGTTTAAAGGAGTGTCTTTTACTGCAGTCTTAGTAACACTTGCTGTATCAGTACCTTTCTCTGATCTCACATATTTCCCACTGTCCTTCGCAGATCTCAAGCTGCACCCTCTGAGTTCAATGCTTCAAAAAAAAAAAAGGTAAAAAGAAAGAAGGAAAAAGCAATGTGCGCATGTGTGTGTGCTTAAATGCCAGCTTTCAGTAAAGGCGTCCAAAGTCATGCCAAGAGACCAAGAGTTTGCAGACACCAATGAGCCAGAAATAACAGAGATATATTGTGCAATTGTGTTGAATACTTAGTAATTTAAATAAACTGGTCAACTTTAATAAGACTACTTGCTCAGCTGCGAATTCAGTAAGGTGATTGAACTGTTTCCCAGCCTGGCATGTACCACCTTTAGAGTTGCAAGATTCAGCTCTCGTAGGTGCTAAAATTATTAATCTTAGTAGAGAACTATAATCTTTTGCGTTTTTCAAAAATATGATCCAGGATAATTAAAGTAATCTGGACATAAATACAAATAATGTTTTATGAATATGCATAAGGCATATGCCAATTCTGCTTTTATACTAAAAACAAAAAGCAAATTAATCCTCTCTATTCTCTAGTTGTGCTTATGATGCCTTTTCCTGGTCTTAAAATCAAGAGTCATACATGGTTAGAAGGGGAAAAGGGATTTTACCTTGATATTTATTTTAAGGATCCTTAGGTGCACACGTCCAGGTCATATGCATAGAAATGCACCCTGCCGAAATGCCTACCCCAAAAGATCGGGTATAACATTATAGGTTTTACTAATTAGCATATCTATCAAAGATTCCCCATTGAGAGGCTCAAGTGAGCCCCCCTCCCCAAGGAGCCTTCCCCTGGATGGTTCTATCTTAGTTTACAGAATGTGTTCTGGAGAGGACCTTGGGGTCTGGGGCACACTGATCCCTAACTACAAAGCTTCTAAAATGTTTAGTCTCTTAGCTTGACAAACAAGTCCAAGAATGTAGGGAAAAAGCACTAAGAATACAGAAGTTGTAAAAAAGGTATAACAGGGGTATAAAAAAAAGGCAAAAAATCTTCATAGTATCACTTAAATAAACATGTTCCACTAGATGAGTTGCAAAAAAATCTGAGTATTTTCTTCTATTTTCAGACTGCTGCAACATGAGCATTTCAGCATTTATTAGGTTAATAGAAATATATTCTGAAGAACCTTTAGGGATAGCTTTAATTCTTGTAGTGCCAGCTAAAAATCTAATAATACATACCAAATTATATTTGCTTCCAATTACTTTTTAAATTAATACTGGCACTTTAGACTGTTATCATATAATCTTTTATATTCCCAAAACTTTTTATGATGCCCAAATATATCAGCATCATTCCAACTTTTTTTTCTTAATCAAATTCCGTATGTAAGAATTGGGATCCAGTCTATTCTATGGCTGAAATTAATTTTCATTTCTCAGAGCTTTACAGTGTTCTTCCTCATCCCCTGGCTTTTACAGAATTCTTCATGTTGGTACTTCTTGTCTTCTTGATTATAGTGATGATTTGCTCCTTCTCAGAACTGCTTGCATTAAGCAAGGCAGATAGATAGGAAACGAGATTTACTTCTGTGAAGACTTTCTTGCTTAAGAGTAAATCCATCTGCTACTTTTAAACAGTTGATGATGTCTGACCGTAAGCAAGTTACCCCATGCCATGTGTTTTCTATCTCATTTTTTCAGAGTTGGCAATTCTAACTCAATATGTCAAACTATGGCAAGAAACATGTATAAATTACATATGTTGGTGAAAATATGCAAATATATGAAAATATCAGCTGAAAAAAGTAATGACTCCTTTGATACCGTATTGTGTGACATTAATGGCTAGTTGATGAAAACTATAATGGCCAAAATTAGGTCAGATAGAAACCCTGTAAAGCTTGGGGGCTGATTGGTGGGAATGGAAAACCCCAATAATTAATATAGTTTTTAGATAAATTATTCTGCCAATTGAGTTAGAATGGACATGGTCTTGGTTGGAGAGCTGTGTTTCTTGTGCCTGAAGCATGTTGCCACTATGTTGGATGTTGCTAAAGAAGTGAAGAGTGTGGACAGGTGACGTGTTTTCTTTACCCTACCTGAGTTTGGCTTGCCTTTAGCTGAGCAGGATAACAAACGGCCCTTTTCACAGAGTTGGATGAACTGCAAAAGTGTTGTGCCATTGCAAAGTGATGAATGAAGTCTTCTTTAAACAGAACTCATATAACTTTAGGTGACTTTAGTTAAAATATAGCATATTTCTATATAGGAAGTTATGGCTGCTGGTGTGTGGTCCATAGCTCTGACCGAGGAAGCTGTGACTGGTCGGAGAGATGGTCCAGAATGAGATCATCTTCCCGAGGTCCGGTGTCTTCCCTCAGCGGCTGTCTAGGAGGGCCCCTGCAGAGGCTGCCAGCTCTTTAGTGATTGTCAGCTCGTGATTTCAGCTCAGCTCTGCAGGGCAGCCTCCAGGCCAGACCAGGGAGAGAGAGACGAGAGGCCCGTGTAGCTGTTCTGCACGAGGTAGCTTTATTAGTCCAGCGAAGGGGAGGCCAGGGATGAGCATCTCTCTGTCTCACAAGGGCAGAGGGCTAGCTTTGTAGGAATACAGGGGTGGGTATCAGAGGGTAAGGGCCAGTGGGTTACAAAGGATCTGCATAGGGTCTCCCAGAGGATTCTGGGTTTGTCTTCTTGCTGTAACTGAAAAGTAGCTCCCTTTCCAGGGGAGTCCTGCTGGGAGATTGATCCTTATCTCAGCAGATGTCCCTCCAGGGCAGGGGCTGGGCATACCCCACAGTAAGTGAGACATGGAGGGAGGATAATTTTTTTGGTTTGAAATGTAGGTCTCTTTCTTAAAAGTGAACCAGAAACCAAACAGCATTTTTATTCCTATGTTATTTTATTCCTAACATATCCCTGTGTTAACTTCGGTAAATTCATTTACAGTTTGATGTTTAGCAAGATTAAAAGATTTGCTGAGTACAGTGAGTGAAGTCTGAACCTCGGAGTGCCATCAGGAGGAAATAAAAAAGAGAGGGAGAGAGGACCCTACAATGAAGCAGGTTTGCTGGCAGGATTTATGACCCTGTGGGCAAACCAACACTGAAGCGGTCTGTTCCCCAAGAACTGCACCCTGTGCAAGAGACCAACACTGGAGCAGTTCATGAAGAACTGTGGCTCATGGGAGAGACCCCATGGTGAATCAGGGAAAGAGAGCAAGGAGTTCTCCCTCTGAGGAGGAAGGAGCAGCAGAGACTGTGTGATTGACTGAATCCAAGACCCCATTCCTAGTTCCCCTGCACTGCCAAAGGGTAGGAGGTAGAGAAAATTGGGAGTAAAGTTGAGCCTGGGAAGAAGGGAGGGGGAATGGGTTTTAAGATTTGGTTTTAGTTCTCATTATCCATGATTTTTTCCCTTATCCCTAACTCCCCCCAGAAATATAGGGAAAAAAATGTCATTACTGAGATGTGTTTTTGTTTGAGTATGTAACTGCATTTTTTCTATTAAAAAGATCACAAAAATTTGAAGATCAGATCCTTAGTCTGTTTAAGCCAGCATGTTTTCAACAAGCATTTACATTTACATCAGCTGAAGGTGGGTTCAGCACCTTTCCTGGCAACACAATTATCTGCTACTTCACTGCTTCACGAAACAAACAGACATAACATATACAGCGGTTAAAGAATCAACCTCTGACAAGTGCTGTTTTCAACTTCTGTTCACTTTCAATGTTGTCTGCTAGAAAATATGCTAAAAAAGGTTCTTTGTGTTTAAAAAACCCGCATGTAACTGGAAATAGTGACTGCTCTGTAATATTTTTCTTCTGATACTGCCAGGGTGCAGTGTAGCTTTTTTCTTTCAGATACACAAGGATTCTGTTCTTGTCTCATTTGTACTTACAGGCAGTATACACTAAACTAATATCCCTTTTTTGAAACAAATATGTGTCTCAGGGTTTGGGTGTGTCTACTTTTATACACATGCTTTTTAAAATCACAATACAAATTTACAGAAAGTCAGGTAAACTATATAATTTATTTTATCTTCTTTCCCTAGGAGTGAAGTAGTTTTGTTAAACTATAACTAATTATAATTAAGAATAATACATGTAGTTTAACGCAATCAAAGTAAATTTGGAAAATTTTTTAATTTGTATACATGCTTATAAGGCAAATATATTATGGTAAATAAATGAATAAGGCTGATATTGCTCTGATAAGCCTCATTGCAGGTTGTAGAACATTAGTATAAATAAATCAGCAAATTAAAACTGTATTATGAATGTCCTATGTAGTGATTTATAGTATTGAAAGTGACAATGAAACTACTCTTAATTTAATCTATTTACCTACTTTCAGAAAACCAAAAAGGAATACTCTACAATTGTGAAGACAGTGGGGAAAGGGGATGGCACTGTGTCTTTTGTGGTTTTATTTATCTGGTTTTATGAACAACCAGATCTAGGATGTTTAAGGTAAAGGTTGAGACAAGAATGACCAGAAGGTCTGAACTGACTCCAACAACTTCCATGTAGCCACACTACACCTGTTTTCACTAGTCTGTGATCTGGTTACTGGTTTTCTGAGCTCTCTAATTCTTTTGTTATTATTTAAACTGATGTGTTGCTCACCTTTGGAAAAGGTTTTATTATGCTTAAGAATAAATGTTCTGTATTCTTAAAAGGACATTATTATTACCCCTAATTTTTAAACCTGCAAAGAACTTAGAATAAACTAGATCTTTCTACATGGACATTAGGTATGAAAAATTTTAAAAATTAGAAAGTCAGGAATAAAGAATCTTACCAGAGGAAAGAAAAGCCTAGAATACAATCCTCACTACAAAAAATTGGCGGGGTCCCTCCCCCCCCGCCATGCAGCCCTGGGAGAGGGGCCCTGAGGGCACAGACATGGGGTTTCCCTGCCCCTGCTCAGCCTCGTTCCCATTGGTTGGTTTGTGTTCCCTGCGCGGGCAGAAGGACCCTTGGTCCCGTGATTGCCTCAGTTCCTCAGCAGATCCTGGCAATGCAGTTGGAGAAATAAACATGTCTGAAACATCTATCAAGAATTGGTCCATGTATATTTCTTTTCCATGGCCTCCTTGTTTGATACATCGTGTTACAGAATCCCTACTGTAACAGGAAATCTGTGTGCATTTTGCAGTAACAGATACAGAAACTAGTGTGCAAACAATATTGAAGGTTTCAACAATAACATTTCTGCTGTTTCCATAGTACCAGCCTAGAGTTAGCTCCTGATTTCTAGCTTTCTGTAGTTAAGACTTCTGCATTTTTGTTCCACAAAAGAAAGCTTTTAAGTGCAATTTTTCCCCCCCCTCCAATTACATCCCCAGTATCCCCATTTTATATTTTTCCTGTTACTCTCATAAAACTGCAAAGTAAATGTTTAAAACTCTATTAGTGGAAAGGAATACAGACTGTCCCTTCCCACTGTGACCATTGCCAATTAGGTATTAAATAATTTTGCATGAGGAAAGAGCAAGCATTGTTAAAAATTTATTGAAAGTAGAATTGTTTTTACTGAACCAAGCAACAGCAATATCTTTTGTGTGCTCTGAGAATAATTAGAAGATCAAGACACTCTTAAGTCTTGGATGAGTGAATATTTGTCCCATGAATCCTAAGCAACCTTAGATATCATACAGATTTAGCATTTTTAAGCATGCAGAACCACAGGAATTAAAAAGCTAGTAGCAAAGCAGATGACATCTCTATTTGTGAATATCTAAAGAATTAAGTTGGATTATTGTTGCGTTAACTGTCTCTCCTTCCCATCAACAATGTGAAGGGAGGGAAGCTTAATTACCTGTATAGCCCATGCTATCCAAAATGTATTCTATTGGTTTTCCATCACACTAAACGTTCTCAGTAATCATTCAAGTTCAAGAGAACATTCAGTACTGATCCAACCCACTAGCAAGAAATACATAAGGAACTGAGAGCTCACAATTATGTAATTCAGTTTGAATGGATAGATACATGTGTGTGCACATACTTGCACATGTATGTGTAAAATATCAATTATATGAACTTGACTTTACATACATAACTATGTATAGAGAAATTGTATATATGTGTACACATATATCTGCATACATATACAGATAAAAAATATACATTGGAATGAAGTCAGCCACTGAGAGCAGCCCTGAGGAAAAACGCCTTAAGACATTGGTTGATGAAAAGCTCAAAAAGACCCCGTAATGCATGCTTGCAATCCAGGAAGCCAGCATCATCTGGGATTGCATCAAAAAAATTGTGTCCAGGGAAGTGATTCTCCACCTCTACACTGCTCTTGTGAGACTTGAGGTACTGCATCCAGCTGTGGGGGCCCTAACACAAGAAGGATTTGGACCTGTTTTGGAGAGTTCAGAGGAGGTCCACAAAGATGATCAGGGGGCTGGAGCACTTCTCCTATGAAGACAGACTGGGAGAATTGTGGTTGTTCAGCGCAGCCTTTCAGTACCTAAAGCAGTGCACATGAGAGCTGGAGAGGGACTTTTTACAAGGGCTTGTAGTAAGGGAAATGACTTCAAACTGAGAAAGATCAGGTCTAGATTAGATATTAAGAAATTCTTTTTTCTAAGGGTGATGAGACACTGGAATATGTTGCCCAAAAATGTTGTGGACAGCCTGGAGGAGTTCAAAGCCAGGTTCAATGGGGTTTTTACTTGTTCTAGTGGAAGATATCCTTACTCAAGTCGGAGGGGTTTGGAACTAGGTGATCATTAAGATCCCTTCCAAGCCAAACCATTCTATGATTTGAGGAAAGATGTACTTCTCAGAAGGTGAAAACACTGTGTCTTCTGACATCTTCATTCAGATGACCTGATACAGTGGTGAGATTAATCTGATATATTAACTCTGAAGATTTCCCATGCAGAGTATTGAAGTTTTACTTTAAAGTTAGGAGTGCACATCTTTGCTCTGCAGTCAGGCAACATTCACCGATGACACTGTCTATTCTACTCAGTTTTGTTTCTTTATTTTCTGCTAATGCAAGGAATTGTTACTAGAGAAGTGTCAGAGAAGTGAAAAACATCTGAATGAGGTCTGTTTCATCAAAACATGTTGTAAGTTACACTGCAGTAATTTAGCAATATAATTAAGTTGATGTAGTGTTCACATTCAGAGAAAGGGGATTCACGTGGGTCACTGCTGACAGGAGTTGGACCTAGCTGATGGCAGTGTTAGCATACAAACCTAACTTAACCCTCTGGAAACATAACTTGAGCTTACCCAGCCTGCCAGCCAGTGTAAAAGACACAAAGTCTCAAGAACTTCCCAGAAGGCAAATTGAGAGTGGCAACAGCCACCAACTCTTCTGCTGGACACCATCGTCTCTCTTACGGGACAGAAGGGTTGGGTAATTCTTTAAAAAATGCTGTGCTTATATCTGTATATCTGTATCTGTGGTTACATCCTGTGTATCTCTGATTAGAGAGCCTCAGCATCCAAGTCCATCCAATATCCAGTGTCTTTTTTATCTTAAATTTGTCAGATGGAAAAATTAAACACCAAGTTTTGGAATGTGTGAAATAACATGAAGTAACTTCTTTCTCCTAATATACCTTCCTCTTATATTTTGCTATCTTTTTATTGTTGCTTTGAATTTTCTGTTATATCCATTTTATGTTGCCTTTCTGTGTAGAGACATCTGGCTAATAGGTGCAAAATTTTCTAACTTAAACCAGGCTGATAATGTGTAACAATCAAATGCTCTCTTTAAACTAAGCCTTTGGAGTGTTCTAAGAATACTGTCAAATGCTAAGAAAATGCCCAGTCCTTTGAATGTAAGGGCAGGAAGCTACAAGTAACGTAGTTTAAAAAAAAAAAAAAAAGCCAGAGAGAAGAGAAGAGGAACAAATAAAATATAAAATTTAAAAAAGGTCATAATAATGGAGTTTCATATACCTAATAAGTGATCACCAGGAAAATATAACCAATAGGAATCAACAGAAGCCCTGAACACTTAAAAGGTGTTTCAAAGAACTGTTAAGTGTAACAAATCAAATATAAGTAAGAAACTAAGAATAAAATGAACTTCAAGAACACTTTGTCAAGATTGTCTGGACTGACAGTACATATGTCTGAAAAGAAATTTTGTGAAAAACAGAAAGTCAGCTGAAGAATTGCTGAGATAACTTAATGGTGCTTGGGAATGACAAGAATCTTATGAGCTGCTACCATCATCAGAATTATCATCAATAGACTAGGAATTACAAAAGGCTATTTATTAATCTTTCTTCCTGGTCCTTTTTTTTTGGCTGGGTGAGATGGCACGTGGGGTTGGGGGACAGGGGATATGGACATGTGCATATTTCAGAATTTCCATCCACAGAACAAGAAATTAAACTCTATATTTGAAATTTCTACATGTCTTAGCTCTGTCTTCAATCATTAAGAATGAATTCTTTGGATTCCACTAGAGCATGTTTCATTACAAGTGCTATTACCAGGATAAGACTGTGCTACAATTACTACAAGTAGAATCGCTGATGATCTCAAAGATCTTTTCCAACCTAGTTCATTCTGTGATTCTGTGATTTGTTTAGAAAACAACTGATAATAAAATGCTGCATTTACAGAATGTGAACTTGCATATCTATCCAAGGATTTCACTGTTACTGGAACAAAACTGTGATATATAAATGAAAAATGAACAGGTGAAATATACCACTGCTGTGAATCAGTGAACTAGGTCAAACATTTTGAATTATATCTGTTGATTACATGAGTTCTGATTAAAGATATCTTTTACCTACTGAAAGAGATATGAACTTATATATATATATCTGCCTATGATTTATAGTGGTATGGAAATATATGGTACATAATGAGATATTTTATTCAAGGTTATAGTGACAGTGCATAATTATGATGTAGGCTGTAGGTATAGTTACTTTTAGCTTTTGTTCCAGGTTCTTGTGGTTCTAACATATGTGACTTCCTTTGTGTTCCTTTGACTATCCTAAAAAGCATTTCCTATTTGAACATCTGACTTGTTCTTTTGTACCTTGATGATGTATTCAATATTTGCTACAGTTGATTATGTGTTCTAATAAAATATTATTATTTTTACTGTTAATACTACTAGTCTTACCACTGCAATTACTATTACTACTTCTACTGATACTTACAACACTAATGTCAAATAATTTAAAAATAAAAAATCACCCCTTATACTCAAGCATTACATTTTCAATAATAATAATAATATTAAAGGATGATAAAATAAAAATAATAACAAATAAGGACTGAAGAAAATAATAACAAATCACTATATAAGATGAAAACACTTGAGTTACGGAATATAAAAACTTATGATGTTTATTCTTCTGAAAAGAAAAAGATAATGAAAAGGCTGCAAAGATTTTGCTCTGTTTATTTATTTAAGTTGTATTGTCTTTTGCACATTTACTGTCTTTTAGAGACACTTATTTTCGTTTAAAAACTGGTCCTTAACTATATAAGAGGATCATTTTTGAAGGCTGCTTATAAGCAATTAAAGAGAACTCTTAGCATTTGAAATTAAAATTAGCACTTCAGGATTCAGAAATCTGATCCATACTGTTAAATTCATTTAACAGTGCAAAAGAGGCCTTATATAGGTCTAGCCATATTTGATATATTCAAACATGAATTTGCACTCATTTGATCAAAGGAAGCAATAATGTAATTTGTGTCTGATATCTGAAGTATTATGGCGCTAGATGACTCTGTTCAGGCAAGTAATTTGAGATGTGATGGCCATATGTGAGATAGGCAGCTGACTCCCTTTACAGACCATGACAAGAATTAGCATTTGTAGGCTGTGATCACCTCATCCCAAAATGACTGTCCAAATGATGTCATACAGATAATTTATTAAGAGTACCTGTTTCACGCTATTGATTGTAAGGCAAATTCAGATCTAAATTATAAACATTCAAATATGAGAAAAAAATCTTATCCTTTTAAAAAAACACCAAACCAAGCACATTTGTTTTGTTTTACATTTCTGTGAGGAAAAGAAGATGGAAACACATAGCCCATGTCAAGATGTATTTTTTTTTCTTTCTTTTCTTTTTTATATTTGTCTTCTTTTTTTTTCTTCTTTGATTGACAGTAATCAATTGATTAATAAAAAAAAAATCTTGCTTCTCATAGAGTACAACTGTGTAACCCCTGAACACCTATATTCTATAATTGCCACAAGAAAATATTGTGGTGTATCTTCTCTCATCATCTCATTAGGTGTTCTGGCCCTCCATGCCAAATCATTCCTTGATCATGAATTACCATTTCTAAACATTTAAAGTTTGAATTTTCCCTTCAGCCTGTAAGTATTCATAACACAGAAGTTATATTTCAGCTTGATCTAAAAGTTTTAAAGCCATCCAGTAATCATAGTCATTAAGAGTAAGTTTCAAGTGTTAAAAAGGTTTAGCTTAGTAACATCCTCTTCAGCCAGAACTGATGGCAAAATGTTTACAAACTTGTGGTTAGAGGCAATTAAAAACCAGCCAAGGTAGTTGAGTATCAGTATGGTACAATTTCTGTTCTCCTTAGATGTATGGGTTTGACTATTTCATTTATCATGTCTGGCTGCTCCAAAAATTCCAGTGATATCCATTCTGGATTATGGCATAGCCGTATGACAAGCACAGTGGTTACTTTTTATAGTACTACTGAAACTGTTCATAATATTTTGCTTGTGTTGGTTCAGTCACATAGTCAACCTGGAAGACCTCAGGGTCTCTAACTATGTCTTTTATAACTGCCTTTTTTTGACAAAAGAATACCTGCTGTTTAACAAGGACCTCTAAAGATACCCTGAAACTAAATCTGTCCTTTATATGTTCTTAGATCAATAATTTTATGGAAAAAATCTTTCATATCAAGACATCTTAAAGCAAATCAATTATGACTTGCAAAAGTCTTTGAGGCAAAGTTGAGTGAGGTGGAGGCCAAAAAAAATGAAAAGCAAAAGTTCAAAGAGAATTAACTACTATTTCCCAGCTATAAGAAATTCATATTCCAAAGGTGAAACTGTACATGTTCCTTGTAGATCTTTTGTTCTCCCTGCATTAAGTTCAGAAATAGTGAGGTAGATAGCAGAATCACCCAATAAAAATAATCATGGCCATTTATGTAAAACAGGCATGCACACAAGAAGTAAGGCCAAAATGAAAATGGGGAATGAGACATGCAATATGAAACATAAAAAAGTAAACTGAAAATGTAAGCATTTTATATCAATTTTAAATAGATAGCTTAGTTTAAAATTTCTGTCCCTTTCAAAATGACAGCATATCTTGAAATTAATCGATAGGTAAAAATATTCACAAGTTGCCAATGGAATTCTCCATTTTAAACATAGGGGTGTGGGGTTGTCTGGTTGATTGAAGTTTTTTTACAAGAACCATTTTTAAGTGAGCTCTTATTGCTCCTCAGGCAGTTTAGAAAGAAGTAGCTAAGTAGTGGAAAAAAAGAGTTAATACTTGCACTCTTGCTTATCACAGAGAATTGTGTAGAAGTACGTCAATGTGTTCCAGTAAAAAGGTGTATCTCATCTATTTGGATATTTCTTTTCAAGAATATAGACTAAATTCCTCTTGGTATTAGGCATCATCTCTTACTCATCCTCTGTAGCAGTTCAAATCAGAGCAAAAGTGTGGCATTTCTTCATATTCTATCTCAAATAGGAAAAAGTAGAGTTCCTTGTCCCAGATCAATTTAATCTAAAAAAATTAAATAGTTTTTTTATCCCCTAAGAGAAATATTCTATTTAGCAGGTGAATTAAGGCTACCAGTTTCCAAGAAGTCATTTCTAATCGGGAAATAGCTAGTTGATATGAGTCACTAAATACTCCAAATTTTCAAGTATACCTCCACTAGTTAATAGCCAATAAAATCAGGTCTTCCAGTGCTCTTCAAATGATTTATTATAGATTTTTGACAATATCTATAATGGCAGGTCTGTAAAATTTTTGGAGTACAGTGAAAGACTTCATAATTTTCCTTAGATGGGAAGACATATCTGTGGGAAATCAAATATTTACTAACTGAAGAACTGCATAATGATTTTCTGTCAGATAAGTGGATCTTGCCAATATAGTCCTGATTTTAAAAATTATCCAATTTAATTTAATTAGATTTTCAGGATTTGTTTTCCTACTCTTATGAATATTTTAGCATATTATTATTCAGACTAAAATATATATGAATAGTAAGCCTTTTAATTTCATATAGTCACTACTTATTTTATGTTGCTTATCCTGCCTCTTATATCTTTAATTCTTTTTGTTATGCTACTTGCTATACTGTTTGGGGATTTAAAAAATACTGATCTTCATTAAAATAGTGCATGATAGAACCTTTTTCATTTATGATGAGACTCTTCCCCTGAGGAGAACAGAGATATAAATGACAGAAATATTTTTCTGGCATCTTAAAGAATTACCATTGTTACCTGAACCACCAAAGATGACCAGAGTTCATACCAATCATGGCAAATGTTACCTGTGCATTATTTGGGAAGGATTTCTAGGATTTCTGGTGTTCTCCACTTATTTGATTTTTTTTTTTTTTTTTTTTAAGGGCAGATAAGGATATATGTAACTCTGTATAAATGATATCAAAAAAGACTTGGGGTTTGGGGGTTTGTTTTTGTTTGTGCTTTTTTGTTTGTTTCTTACTTTCTTTTGTTAACAAATTATTTTAATTACAGTCATTTATTTACTTAGATGCATAGTGTGTAGAGAATTAAGTATATCAATATGGCATTGCATTTATAAAGTATTACATTTTTATCTTCTCTGTTTCTTAGGGCATCCTCTCTATCTTTTCTTATTTGCCAAAAATAAATTAACAAGATTAACTTAACTGATATAGTATGGGAAAAAGACAACAGGTATTTCACAATAGCTGAGTGGTTGGTAAGAAAAAAAAAAAGGAAATTGAAAGAAGAAAAACTTTATTATTCTCCACTTACTGAAGTGCTTACTTCAGTGTGGCCAATATTCCAGCAATCTTTTAAATTTTTTTATTGTTTTATTTCAGTTTCAAGCAATTTATTTTCTTTCCATCACAAAGATGACCTACAGAATTACAGATTAATTTGAAGCTTATTCTTTAAAAAGTAAGGTAGGGTTGTTTGCGGTAATTTTTGGTTTTGCTTGCCTTTTTTTTTTTTTTTTTTGTTCTCTGAGAAAAATATATCCAAAGTTCAACTTAACCTAGCTGATGAAGGTCTGAAATTAATCAAAAGTGATACGTGTGCAGATTCAAGGCTAAAAATCTAAGACTGTTTTGAATTCTGAGTAAGTCTTATTTAACTAAAGTAGGAAGAAAGCAGTCACCTTATGAATTATTACTGACAGAGGAAAGTAATTGGAAAATCAATCCAGTTTGCCTGATTGAAGCATTTTATTTTCCTTCCACCCTACCAGTCCCTCCCAAAAAGTGCCTCTGTCTTTCATGCAGACAGTGGTGTCTAAATTCAGAATGCCTAAATTAGACCTTCAAGTTCTCCTCGGAATTTATGGTCACCTAACCAAAATAAAAATTCTTGGTTCATTTGCCTAAATGTGTATATCTGATACTATGTGAGATATCTCGGACAAGCTGAATTATCCACGCAGTGTTGGCAGATCTGATGGTGTAAGACTGAGGGAGAATTCATACCTCTACAGTGGGCACCAGAGACCAGGACACCCTGCTGTACATCAGCTGGCCAAATTATCTATGTTTGTCTCACTCACACCCAGCAGTGTCTGGGGAGCTTTTAGGCTAGCTAAAGATAGCCATAATCTTTATTTCAGGGTGATTTGATCATCTATCTGACAAGTTTTTTGAAGTTTAATTTTGCTTTTTCTGGAAAGATAGCTGGAATCTACTCCTCGCAGCTACACAAGATTTAAAGTATCTGAAGTTCGTGGATATTGGGCCTAACAAGTCCTAACATTAACAGCTCCATACCATTTAGTCTTTGACACCAATAAAGTAGAAATATAGATAGGTAGTGTAGTCTCTTCAGTTTTAAAACTCGTGTGGACTATTTGAGAATCAAGTAAAATTTTAGAAATCCTTTAAACATTGTTTTCACTTAGCTGAAAAGCATTTTTTAAATTCAGGGTGGAAATAAGTTAAAAATGAAATAATACAAATCAAGAAAATACGAAAGATCGCCCCTAATCTTTAAGGAATCTGTAAAGTAATCTACAAAGAATAGCCATACAAAATTAAAAATGCTTTAGATCCATCTGGTTTATTTTAAGTGTTTAACTTTGGGTTCCACTTAAGAACTTAATCACTCTTGATCTTAGTAAAGGCAATAAGGATAAGCATTCTTTATTCAAAGATTTAACCCTCCTCTGATTGCCATCATTGGCCCTGCTCTGTGACCTCATAAACTCCTGATAAGCCTTGACCAAATTGGCTGAGCAGTAAAGCATCCCTTAACTGAACCAGTTAGGCCATGAAGAGCTTCCTTGATTGTACCAGGAGCTCTTGCATAGTACGGATGGGAAAAACCAGAAACATCAGCTGCCTGACCAAGATGGGAAGGAAAGGATAGGCATGTGGATGCTGAAAAGCTAGAAGCAGAGACATTTTCCAGCTTTCTGCAGCATCTTGTGAAAGTCTTGCTTTCTCATGAAGGCTGGTTGAAAACAGTTTGAGGTTTTTGTAAACCAAGACTTTATCTAACACCTGCAGCTTATTATGCACAGTCTAGCAAACCAAGTTATATAAACGAGTTTGTAATTAATTAAATGATTCCATTCTCCTTGGACCCGAACTCTGTGTCATTCTTCTCACCATCCCTGGTACAACAGTGACATAGACAAATATCCTTTGAAGCCTTGGCAAGCCACACACCCAAATCACAGCCCAGGTGCAGAGGCACTACTATGAATTGTAGCCCCAGTGAAATGGTACCATTGTTACAGCACTTTAGGGAAAAAGCCCAATAGTTAGCAACTTAGGTTACGACCAGGATGGACACTTAGTGATAACTGAAGTCAGTCATCATGCAACCCTATAAACAGTGATCCTAAGTGAGGGCCTCTGAGCTCTCATGACTGCAGCAGGCTATGCCAGCACCTCCCTCTGAATTTGACGTCTCTCAGAGCTGGCAGATGTTAAAGTATGCCATAGTCAAAGGGCCATTGCTGATGATGAAGTCTAGGCTGATAGACCACCCCCATACACACATCTCCACACTCTTTGAGGTGCTCATGGGAAACATAAAAGGATTTAATGTGAGTATTTCACTGAACTTGAGAGGAATTTTTGATAGGTACCTTTGCACACAGAGAAATAAGTGTACATATCATTTTACTTGGGTAAATTGATTATGGTATGAATGTCACTATTTCAAATCTACAGATAAGTAATTTTTATAATTGTAGTAAACTCTATCAAATTGCTTTGTAAGTGTTAAAGTACTCAATGATTAAGTGTTGCTAAACTGTTTTGCACCCTTATCTTTGCATCCATATCCTTTGCACCTTTACCCCCTTTTGCGTTCTTGATTTTTGTGTAAATAATTCCAAATTTCTTCTAAATTGATCTTCCTTTATATGCTTTAATGTGTGTAATAAATAGAGTGAACCTTGCAATCGAACTCTGTAGAGTTGCGTTTCCACAAATTCATATTAAACCTCCTTTTGCCAATAGTTTTAATGGTATTTCTTTAAGCAGACAAACCACTCATTTTTGACACAGATGTGCTTTCTATTCTGAAGATATCAGATCAAGCCAGTCAAGAGACAGGCTCTATAAATTGAACAGACTGAGGTCTAGATTCTAGGACTTCAAAGGCACTCCTTCTTTTAGTTGTCTTTTCAGCGAACTTTATCAAGTTACACTGTTTTCTCCACTAGATGTAAAATATTGACATGGAAGTTCTTGAGGTGGGCCCCCAGGACAAATTGGATTAACCCTTCAGAACATGCACATATTTGATGCAGGGGATGGTCCCGGGAGCAGGGGAATCCAGCCAGAGTCACAATACGAACACCGATACAATTTGAGCATCGTGCTCCAGTTTTATTATTCGGTTACACCAAATTATACTTTTTCCCCAAGTTCATGCCCCTTTCCCATGAGAAAGCCTCTAAGCAGCGGGGGAGCTGACCAGTGTATACCTTTCCCAAGGCTGTTCAAGGCTGCCGGCTAGCAGGTGCCTTGCAAGCCTGTTTTCAGCCTGAGGCCCCGTCAGGGGTACTTCTGCAACAGCCCTGGGATGCCCAAGCCCTCCTGGGGTATCCTATATTCCACAAGGAATCCCTCTACACATATTTACAAATTATTAGTGCTTTACCAGTAAATGCTTACATTTGGTCTCTTCAGCAAGACCTTCAAAGCACATGTATGAAGCAGGTCTATTGAAGATGCAAGCAACCACAAAGTTCATTTCAGCCTTCCAATTTTCATTTCTATCCAGCTATTATTTTGATATGTGACATATTCTAGGATTGTTCTGAAAAATCGTTACTTCAGTCATACTTCCAAGAATGAGTGCACAGAACACGCATTTGAGCAAATTAAAAATATGGCTATTAATGCTGACAAATAACAGTTGAACCAAGTGTGTTACCTTTAATACTTAAAAACTTTAAATATTATGGTGTTTTGATTAGTTGGGGTTTTTTTCCCCTTCTGTTTATGCAAAAGTTCAGACCATATATGAATATACTCATGTGCTAAAATTTTATAAAGATATTAATAAAACTCTTCTGGACCAAATCTTGGGACTATTATATGGTAAGAAGCAAATTTAGTCTTGCACTATTAGAGACAAACCCCAAACTGTAGGTACAAAAATGCTGTTAGTGAGGATCTTCTTGTTATTTTTCTAAGTCCGTGAGAGACTTTTCTCTCTCACAGAACAGGTAGCAGGGAATGTAAACAACCAAGCCACCTGCAACCCTGGAAAGTCTTGTTTATGGTATAGTAGAAAATATTTTGATAATGGATGTTTTAGGATTTTGGCCAATCACCCCCAAGGGGTGGCTGGTCCTTTGTCCAATTAGACTATGAAGAAAAAAGTCTATAAAAGAGTTTGTAAAATAATTAAATAAATCAATCTTGCTGCACAATTCCTGCCTGCTGGATCTTCTCCTCCTCCTCCTCCCTATGGCTGCAAGACACGGTGATATACCATAGGAACCAGGCCTGCGGTAATACCAAACCATTTTTTTTCACAGGCAAATATTTTTGCAAATAATTTTCAAGTCATAGTGTTGCAATTTGAAATAACTCTGTACTTTTTATGAAACATCATTTTATGGACACACTTCAGGCTATTGAAGAAAAGACTGGGAAGAAGTGTGATAGAGACTAACTGTGTGGTGACACAGTGCATTGCAGACATTTCTGTTGAAGAACAAAGAGAGAATTCCAGGGGAATCATACTAAAAATGTGTGTTTGATTTCTTTAAATAGTTATTTATTTTCTTATCATGGATTCCCTATAGTTATTAACAACCTTTCAGATTTTGACATCTCCTATCATTTTGCAGTTCTGTGAATGAGAACTGACCCGTAGGCCAAAATTCCAGTGTGGTGGTTTAGGACTTTTTTTTTCTGGTATTTAAATGCGAAGCGTAATTACAACTTTTCTAGGCTACCTCAGTGTTTTCTGTCAGTCAGCATTACTAACATTGTTGCTTTATCTGACAGCAGACCCCTGGCCTGTCATGGCAGAGAAAATAATAGGGAAAATATCTTCACCACTGAGTCAATGTGAAGGCACAGCTGGAAACAAACTGTAATTTTAAATCATCAGTGCTAGCCTGCCTTTTTTATTTAAAGGCATGAACAATATAGGAGAATATTGTGGAGTACTAAGAAAATTATGTTGTTATTTATTGTTAGACTTACTCTTTTTGAAATTATTAGCTTCTGTCAAAAATATGCAAAGGAATGTTTCACTCAGATTCATATTTGTAACAGACTGAATCAGTAATGAAAAAATAGAAATAAGAGTTTTGTATTTGTAGAGGAATAGAAAATATACTATGCTGTAACGGACAGGTAATGTCCATATCTCTGTTCTATTTTCTTTCTTTTTTTTTTTTAATTTATATATTGACAATTTGTTTAAATCAAGGGAAAATTACCTTTACTTGCTTACCCTAAGTGAATAGAAGAGATGGGTTTTCTTTTAGTCTTTCTACTACATTTCATGTTTCATTGTTCATTTTTTTTCTAACCTTTATATACTCAGTCTAAAACTCTAGTTAAAAATGCTTCTCATGTTCTTAAATACAGAAGTTCTGAGAAATTCCATACCATTGCCAGAAATTCTGAAATAAAACTTTATAACATACATTAGAGAGAGATGTAGTAGTTCTTAACAAACTAGAATTCTGATAAGGCTATCCATCTCACAGGTAATGCAATGGTAATGACTGTAATACATAGCATTTCACTTCCACTACCCGTCCTACTTAATAGTCTATAACAAATCACTTTGCATATTCCCTGTGAAAATGATGACTCTAAAGATAAGGATAGATATATCCTGCTTTATGTTAGCTGTTTTGAAGGTTGGGGTGTCGCTGCTTTCCTGAGCTACACCTGCATTTAGGAGTCTGTAATAAAATCAGATACTACCTTCAGGTCTCTTCGCACTCTATCCACTTCCAGATGTAGAGGGCAACTCTTTCTCCCCTCCTTCTTCCCCACTCCCTCCTAAACAGTTTGTAGCCATTGATAGCCACACTCCAGTTATGGAATTCATCCCACCAAGTTTCAGTAATGGCATCTAGGTCTTAAGTACACCCAATTAGTTCCAACCAAAGGATTCAGTGACATACACAAATTTTTGTATGGTTAAGTGTAATTTTTGTTATGGTAAGGTTTCTAGAGGCCCCCTGCTGTCCCTTGGCCAAAGCAAAAGGCCTCTGCTGCCTCTAATGGTCTTCTGCAGAAATCTGTAACACTTTCATGTAGGTCAAGTGATACTAGACATTCTGGCAGCTGAGCCCCGTGCTGCAGGATATCTGTTAAACCAGTGCAGAAGGGAAAAGTTTGCAGCAAGTTATTAATCCTCTCTGTATTTTGTATCTCTGGTGTGTAACTTCATTGACTTTTGAAGAATGATTGGTATTTACCTGAGAATACATACTGAATTTACTTATTACTGAAATTAGTGTAGATTAATCCCAAGTTGATGTGAACAGTGATGTGGGATGTGGAGAGTGACATTTTTGTGTTGCTTTTTTTTTTTGGTTTTTTTTGTTTGGTTTTGTTTTTTAATAACAAACTGTTATATTCATATCTCCAGCCACTGGACTTTAGAGCAACATAAAAATGATACCTAAAAAGTACAAAAATTTTTGCTGGATTATATTATTTCTTTTCCCTGATTTTGGAACTAGAGTTTTTGCTGGATTATATTATTTCTTTTCCCTGATTTTGGAACTAGAGTTTTATACACAGGGGTTGTGTGAAAATGCATTCCTCAAAACTGAAAAGCGAGAAAAACTGTAAAATTGAAGGGATTGTGAGAAAATTATTGAACTGATAGTAATACCAACAG
The DNA here is from genome assembly GCF_017639235.1 of Corvus kubaryi. Taxonomy (NCBI): domain Eukaryota; kingdom Metazoa; phylum Chordata; class Aves; order Passeriformes; family Corvidae; genus Corvus; species Corvus kubaryi. The sequence goes on along the minus strand of NW_024580667.1, from coordinate 39,456,698 downwards.
TAAGAAGAAAATGCTACTATGGGCACTCTTCAGAATAATAATAGAAAAAAAAATAATAGATAATGTAAATGTGTTCAGTGGAGTAAATCCCATATCCAGATTTGACCTCTTTGAAAAGAGTAATGGGTACAAAAAAGTTTAAAACACTTTCCTAAGAACTCAGCAGTCCAACAAATGGCTATTATATTCTTTCTGAAGAGTAACAGAATAGGACTCTTTTTAGCCTCTGCTAAGGAAAAATTACTAATTGAACAAAAGATAAAGAAGAAAAAAAAAAAGAAAAAAGTCAGTTTTTCTGCAGTATACAACCAGCCAATAATTTTAAGAAAACATCAATAATATTGGCAAACTTACAACAGTCATCTAAGTTACACACCTGAAATATTTCCCATTAACAAGTGAAAAGAGAAAATACTAATAATAATTCACTACTATTATTTAGTAATATGTCATGCAGCAATCTATAATTTAAGGATTTAGGATTTAGGAAACTACTTGTTAGATTGTTAAATGGGCAACTACCTTTATAAAGAAAATGTGAGGCAAAACTGACTGTAGATATTTCTCTAGAGGATTGATTGTGCATATGTTTATACAGAGCATTTTTATATTGGATACATGTACATAATTTAATTTTAAATATCTATACATTTATAATATATTTTAGTATCTATTTATATAGTACAAACACCATATAGTTATATATTTTACATATTTTAAATATTTATAACAGAAAAGTGGTCATTGCAACTGTTACAGTTATTCCTTAGTTTCCTTGTTATTCACAAAACTAGAGAATATTATGCTTTTTTGATGTCTCACAAGGCCTTTGCTAAAGCCCAACGCTGATGACATTCAATTCTACTATTACAAGCATGTACTACTCTCTGTTTATGCCAAATATCATCTAAAAAAGACATAACAGGGACCAGATTTTCTTTTAATTAATAGAATTTGTGTCTTTTTTTTACACAGGACCTTCATATATACAGTGGTGAACAGGCATTTGGCTCACTACAAAATAACTGCCAAAAAGAAAGGATATCCATGCCATCCAAAGTTCTGTGGGTCAGCTTATCCTTACCTTTTGACTCAAACTAACACATTTTTTTTCTGACACAAAAAGATGTTGTGAAGATCTTTCTTTTTTTTTCCTGTAATCATTACTGTATTTTTTCAGCATACTATGAATGCTTCAAATAAGCTTCAAACCCATCTTCATGGGTTTTTTTTTTTGTTTGTTTGTTTTCTTGGGGATTTTTCCTTAATAAACTATGTAATAGCAAGTTGTTTTGTGTCACATAATTGAACACTAGGAAAACACATGATGTGACATCAAGACTATTATTCTATGCATGCTTGAATACGTGGCAAACAGTTCCAAATGCCTAACTGATCTCAGAGGTGATCTTCTGGGAATAAAAAGCAAAGAAGTATTAAGTACAACAAATAAATAGTGCATAGGTCTTCACCACTTGATAAATAATAATAGCTATGATATTGACATATAGTGCACATAATTATTATACTCTTTGTTAATTAGACAGATAAACATTTTAATTAAGTAGTGATAATAAACATTTGACTTGTTAGTTTTTATTTCCACACCACGAAAAAATTTAGATGACTAGAGATATACTTTAAAATATAGAATGTCATAGGTTAGCAAGCATAGTCCCGGAAGGGACGTCCTTGCTAAGGGGTGCTTACAGTTTCCTCTGGGAACTGATAGAGCCTATCAGCTGGCCAGTTTGAATATGGACAATTCTCTAAGCCACTTAAAGTTGTGATCACCTCTGTGATCCACATTTAAGAATAGGCAAACTCCCCCTCCAAGCTCTCTCTCGTTTCCGGCGCTGGGACAAGTGGCTGCGGGCCCCGTGTGGGGGCCAGCGGGCCCGGCCAGGCCCTGCTTGGGCCAGGCCGGGCCGGGCCACGGCCATCCTGGAGCCGATGGACCTGTTCCAGCCGTGGAACCCCCCCCACTGCCTTGCCGTGGGCAGCCGGAGCGGCTCGGCTCTCCCCCCTCTCCACTGCGATAAG